>NC_069502.1:455568162-455683162 GCF_027579735.1 Bombina bombina
TAGTCTGTCTGAAATCCTTCATAGCCTGAAGATAGAATTTCAAACCTTGAACCACATCCAAATTATGAAGTAACCTCTCCTTAGGAGAAGAGGGGTTAGGACACAAAGAAGGAACAACGATTTCCTGATTGATGTTATGGTTAGAAGAAATCCAAAACCAGTGCGAAGAACAGCCTTATCAGCATGAAAAACCAGATAAGGAGACTCACATTACAAGGCCGCCAACTCAGATACTCTGCGTGCCAGTGCAATAGCCAACAGAAAAAGAACCTTCCAAGAAAGAATCTTAATGTCAACAGAGTGCATAGGTTCAAACGGAACACTCTGCAACACCTTCAGAACCAAGTTTAAGCTCCAAGGAGGATCGGACTGTCTAAAAACAGGCCTGATTGTAGACAAAGCCTGAACAAAAGACTGAATATCAGGAGGCTCAGTGAGCCTCTTGTGTAACAGAACAGATAATGCCAAAATCTGTCCCTTCAAGGAACTGGCAAGCCCCTTCTCAAGTCCAGCCTGGAGAAAGGACAGAAATCTGGATACCTTAACCTTGTGCCAAGGAGATCCATGCTTCTCACACCAGGACAAGTAAGACCTCCACACCTTATGATAGACGCGAGGAGTGACCGGCTTCCTGGCCTGAACGAGCGTATCAATCACTCTCTCAGAAAATCCTCTCTTGGCCAAGACTAAGTGTTCAATTTCCACGCAGTCAGCCTAAGAGAAGCCAGATTTTGATGTTGAAAAGGAGCCTGTACCAACAGATCCCTGTGACAGGGTAACCTCCATTGAGGAGACGACATCCCCACCAGATCCGCAAGCCATGTCCTCCGCAGCCACGACGGAGCAATCAGAATAGCCGAACCTTTCTCCTGCTTGATGCGGGCCACTACACGAGGTAGAAGTGGCAACTGTGGAAAAATGTAAACTAGGTTAAACCCCCAAGGTACCGCCAAGACATCTATCAGCACTGCCTGGGGATCCCTGGACCGCGACCAGTATCTGGGTAGCTTGCAATTAAGTCTGGACGCCATGAGATCTATCTCCGGAGTCCCCCATTAATGACAAATGTAAGCCACCAGGGTAATTTTGTCTGCCTGGAATCTGATGAAACTGAACAACACCAGAAGAGGCCACGCCTTCAGAGCATTGTAGATTGCTCGAAGTTCCAGAATATTGATTGGGAGGAGAGACTCCTCTCGAGACCATTTTCCCTGTGCCATCCTGGCACCCCAAACAGCTCCCCATCCTGCAAGACTCGCGAGCGTGGTCACAATCTCCCAGGATGGTCTCAGGAAGGATGTCCCTTGGGACAGTTGTTCCGGACGGATCCACCAAGAGAGGGAGCCCCTCGTCCGATCGTCCAGAGAAATATGTTGGGATAGGTCTGTATGATCGCCGTTCCACTGTCTCAACATACACAACTGATGGAACCTGGCAAATGGAATGACATTGATGCTGGATACCATGAGCCTGATCACCTCCATACTCTGTGCCACAGAGGGACTGGAGTAGGACTGAAGGGTAAGACAGGCGGACGCAATCTTCCTGCATCGCTGAACTGGGAGAAATATCCTCATGGATATAGAATCTATTATCGTTCCCAGGAACTCCACCCTGTTGCTGGGAATCAGGGAGCTCTTTCCTGAGTTTATCTTCCAACCGTGAGATTGGAGCAAAAGAAGAAGGGGCCTAAAGTGATCCTCTGTGAGACTAAACAACGGTGCCTGGACAAGGATATCGTCCAGATAGGGCGCCACAACAATGCCTTTGGATCTGGCTACTGCAAGCAGCGCTCCCAGAACCTTTATGAAGACTCTCGGGGCTGTCGCCAGACCAAAGGGAAGGGCCACAAACTGGAAATGTTGATCCAAAAGCACAAATCTCAGGAAACTGAAGTGATCCCTGTGGATCAGCACATGAAGGTAGGCATCCTTCAAGTCTATTGTCATCATGAACTGCCCCTCTTAACTAGGGGCAGAATAGATCTGATCATTTCCATTCTGATCGATGGAACAGCCAGAAACTTGTTTAAACATTTTAGGTCTAGAATCAGGCGGAAAAGTAGATCCCTTAGGTTTAACCTTCTTATCCTGCAGTAGGAAAGCACCCTTGCCTCCCGTCACCGTGGATATCATCAAATCCAATCCTGGACCAAACAGGATATTTCCCTGAAAGGGCAGGGATAACAGTCTGGACTTAGAGGTCATGTCCGCAGACCACGACTTTAGCCACAGAGCCTTGCGGGCTAGTACAGAAAACCCTGAAACCTTAGCATTCACGCAAATAATTTGCATATTGGCATCGCAAATAAAAGAATTAGCTACCCTCAAGACCTTAATTCTCTCCTATATTTCATCGAGAGGAGTCTCCCTCTCGACCATATCAGACAGAGATTCGCACCAATATGTTGCAGCTCCGGCAACCGCCGCTGCGGGCTGAAAAACAAACCCTGTGTGTTGAAACATCTTCCTCAACATGTTTTCTACGTTTTTATCCATGGGCTCTTTGAACGACGAACTATCCTCAAGAGGAATCGTTGTTCGCTTGGCGAGCGTAGAGATACCACCATCCACCTTAGGGACAGTCCCCCACAGCTCGAGCTGAGAGTCCAGGACGGGGAACTTCTTAAAGGAAGTAGAAGGGGAAAAGGAAGAACCTAATCTCTCCCATTCATTCTTAATAATATTAGCCATCTTAACAGGAACCGGGAAGGTCTGAGGTACCACCCTGTTCTCATACACTTTATCAAGTTTAGGAATTGAAGGTTCCTCCAGTAGTTTTGGTTCCGGAACTTCGAGAGTAGCAAGCACCTGCTTCAGCAAAAAGCGCAAATTTTCCATCCTAAACCTAAAGCCGGGCCGAGCTTTAGATGACATGGATTCCGACCCAGATGGAACTTCCTCTGAAGAGTCGGAGTCGTCCTCGTCAGCGGATAACCTTTCCGAGATATCCATAGGAGTATATGACTTCTGTACCGGATCGCCACATTTTACCCTACGCTTGCGCTTAGCAGAACGTGGTTTTAGAGACCGCCGTTTGCAGTTGATCTGCAAAGTCTGGCGGCCAATGGGTTTCCCCCGAAGGAGAGATAGACAGCACTGGGACTCTGTGTACTAGGAGATGAATGTAGGGGACGCACTTCACGGGACGGGGAGCCCTCAGAGGTGGACAGCTCAGTAGTACTAAACATTCTCTTCTTTCGAGAAGCCGAGACCTTATCAAGGCAAGGGGAACATAGTTGAGCAGGCGGATCTACCGGAATCTCCTCACAATAAACACAGGTACTAGACTTAGTTAAAGAGGGAGTACCCTCTAACGCGTCAGAGTCCTCTATAGCTTGCGGCTTTGATACGGTCTAGTTTAAAATATAAACAATGGCTCCAATGGCCGGGCACTCACCACCTCCTAGGACCCAGACCACAGAAACCGCTATGTCTCCTGCACCGTCAGTGCAGCATGGAAGTAGATTAGGCCACACTGGACAGCAAGAATGCCTCACAGGACCGCCCCTGTACTAGGGAGAAAACGCACCAAAAACAGCCATGCAAAACTCCCGGAAGGAAACTAAAGTTCACCCATTGCCAGAGACTCATCTCACATATATCGCAGCAATGACACAATAAACAATATTATGTATAAACCCCCCCTGTTCAATAATCCCCTTACTAGGGATGTTAACCCTTGATTCTATAAATATAAAAGGCATCACACTGTGACCCTGTCTTCTGCGTTATAATTATGTGTATAAAAATGAAACGATCTTACCAGAATCTACGCCATGGAACAGGAACACAGCCTCTCAAGTGTGACAGTGTAGTAGCATCGCTCCTGACATGGACTTGAGTATAGGAAGCAGGCAGCGAAACTTGTCAACGCTGATTGCTTATGGAGCTGTTAATATGAGTCGGGATGGCTGACAGGACTACTTTTTAAAACTCCAGTCCCATTTCGAGTACTACCACCATGAGCAGGCAAAGACACCCCAGCCAAAGTCTTAAATACCTCCCCCACTCCCCTTATCCCCCAGTCATTCTTTGACTTTCATCACAGGAGGTTGGCAGAGAAGTGTCGGAAGATTCGGAGTAGTCTCTTATGGAGGGTAGTACTCTTCGAAATGGGACTGGAGTTTTAAGTAGTCCTGTCAGCCTCTCAGTGAGAGCATGGATGAACGTTAGAGTCCGTAGATGCAGGGAGAGTCTTTCTGCGAAACTATCCCGACTCAGATTAACAGCTCCATAAGCAATCAGCGTTGACGAGTTTGACTGCCTGCTTTTC
Source organism: Bombina bombina (assembly GCF_027579735.1). NCBI lineage: Eukaryota > Metazoa > Chordata > Amphibia > Anura > Bombinatoridae > Bombina > Bombina bombina. The sequence goes on from NC_069502.1 coordinate 455,572,438, forward strand.
TGCTCTCAAGTCCATGTCAGGAGCGATACTACTACCCTGTCACACTTAAAAGGCTGTGTTCCTATTCCAGGGCATAGATTCTGGTAAGATCATTTCATTTATACACATATGATAACGTAAGAAGACAGGGTCACAGTGTGTCTCCTTTTATCTGTATAGAATCAAGGGTAATACCCTCAGAAAGGGGGTTATTGAACAGGAGGGGATGTGTGCATGATATTTATTGTGTTTTATGCTACAACATGAGTGAGATAAGGCTCTGTCAGTGTGTTAACAGTCAGTTTTCTTAGCAAGCGATCGATGAAAGCCTTTTTTTGGTGTGTTTTCTCTCTAGTGCAGGGGCGGTTCTGCATCCCACTCTATGTGACCAGGTGTGGCCTCTTTAACTTCCTCTTTCTTGACCGGCGGTTGTAGGAGACTAAGTGGTTTTCTCTGTGGTCCAGGTAATAGGAGGTGGTGAGTGCCCCGGCCATTGGGATATAAAGGTGCCATTTAATTTCTATCTAGTCTGGAATAAAGGCCAAGCTATGGAGGACTCTGATATGTTAGAGGGTACTCCCTCTTTAATATAACTAATAACTGTGTCTATTGTGAGGAGGTTCTGGTTGATCCGCCTGCTCACCTTTGTTCCACATGCTTTGACAAAATTGCAATATCTAAAAAGAATAAGATATTTAGTACAACTGAGCCGTCCACCTCTGAGGGTTCTCTGTCTCATGAGGTGGATTCCCTACATTAATCTCCGATTGCACATGCAGCTCCCCAGGGCACTACTAATCTTCCCGCAGGAGGGGCCCTTTGGTCGCCAGATTACGCTGATCAGTTATAAACGGCGGTTTCTGCGGCCTTCAATGCCTTACCACTCCCTGCTAAGTGCAAGCGAAAGGTGAAACATAGCTATGCGTCCCAGGGGTCATCTACTCCGCTGGATGTCTCTGATAGATTATCCGCTGATGATGACGACTCTGACTCTTCGGAGGACGTTTTTTCTGGGTCGGAATCGGCGAAATCTTTGTCCGTGGAGGAGCCAGATTTTAAGTTTAAGACGGAGCATTTGTGCTTTCTGCTGAAAGAGGGGCTTGCTACGTTAGAGGTTCCTGAACCGAAATTTCTGGAGGAACCTTTGATCCCTAAGCTAGATAGGGTTTACGAGGACAGGGTGGTGCCTCAGACTTTTTCCCGGTCCCCATTAAAATGGCTAATATTATCAAGTAACTTGGTTCATCCTTTCCCCCCCTCTACTTCATTTAAAAAGCTCTTCCCCGTTCCGAACTCGCAGCTTGAGCTGTGGGGGGCTATTCCTAAGGTGGATGGTGCTATCTCCATGCTTGCTAAGTGAATGACTATCCCGCTCGAAGATAGCTCTTCATTCAAGGAACCCATAGATAAAAAATTGGAGTCCATGTTGAGAAAGATGTTCCAACTCACGGGTTCGTTTTTCAACCGGCAGCGGCAGTCTCTGCGGTGGCTGGAGCTTCTACCTATTGGTGTGACGCTCTGTCAGCTATGGTCGAGGTGGAGACTCCCCTCAAGGAGATACAGGAAAGAATTAAGGCCTTAAGGGTAGCTCATTCGTACATCTGTTATGCAAATATGCAGATTATTCGCCTGAATGCCAAGACGTCAGGTTTTTCTGTTCTAGCCCGTGGGCTTTGTGGTTAAAGTCGTGGTCTGCTGACATGACTTCCAAGTCTAGATTACTTTTCCTCCCATTTAAAGGGAAGGTTCTTTTTGGTCCAGGCCTGGACTCTATCATATCCACGGTCATGGGGGGCAAGGGTGCTTTCCTGCCGCAGGATAAGAAGAATAAGCCTAAGGGGTCTACTTTTCATCCCTTTTGTTCGGACAAGTCTCAATGTCAAAGCCTTCCGCGAAATCAGAGCAGTCCAAGGGATCTTGGAAACCAGTCTTGGAACAAAACCAAGCAGAGCAAGAAGCCCGCCGAGACAAAATCGACATGAAGGGGCGGCCCCCGATCCGTCTCTGGATCACGTAGGGGGCAGACTATCTCTTTTTGTGGAAGCCTGGATAAGAGACGTTCAGAACCCTTGAGTTCTGGAGGTCATAGCCCAGGGTTACAGAATAGGATTCAAGACTCATCCGCCCAGAAGCAGATTCCTCCTGTCAAACCTATCAAGTCCAGAGAAGAGAGACGCCTTCCTAGGATGTGTGGGGTATCTCTCCTCTCTCAGAGTAATCCTCCCTCTAGCAAAAAGAGGTCTGGGGTATTATTCAAACCTTTTCATGGTCCCAAAGAAGTAGGGCACGTTTCGCCCAATTCTGGACCTAAAGTGCTTAAACAAGTTTCTGTCTGTCCCATCGTTCAAAATGGAGACGATCAGGTCAATTCTGCCCCTAGTTCAAGAGGGACAATTCATGACGACAATAGATTTGAAGGATGTCTACCTTCACGTACCAATCCACAAGGATCACTTCAGGTTCCTAAGATTTGCATTTCTGGACCAACACTTCCAGTTTGTGGCCCTACCGTTCGGTCTGGCAACTGCCCCATGAGTCTTTACGAAGGTTCTGGGAGCGCTGCTCGCAGTAGCGAGAGCCAGCGGTATTGCAGTGGCTCCTTATCTGGACGATATCCTGGTCCAGGCTCCGTCCTGCAGTCTCGCGTAGGAACACTCAAGGGCTCTTCTTCTCCTTCAATCCCACTGATGGAAGATAAACGAAGGAAAGAGTTCTATGGTCCCCAGCAACAGGGTGGAATTCCTGGGTACAATAATTATAGATTCCTTATCCATGAAGATATTTCTCTTGTAAGATGTATCAAGTCCACGGATTCATCCATACTTGTGGGATATTCTCCTTCCCTACAGGAAGTGGCAGAGAGAACACCCACAGCAGAGCTGTCTATATAGCTCTTCCATTAGCTCCACCCCCCAGTCATGGTTTCTGCCTGTTTAACTGCTAGGAAGGGCAAAGTAAGTGTGGTGAAAAAAATGTTTAGTTTTTATTTTCTCAAGCAAAAGTTTGTTATTTTAAATGGTACCGGTGTGTACTATTTACTCTCTGACAGAAAAGAGATGAAGATTTCTGCAGGGAGGAGGATGATTTTAGCACTTTGTAACTAAAATCCACTGCTGTTCTCACAAGGCCTGAAGAGTACAGTTGGGGGAACAGTTTGCAGGCTAAACTGCTTTGAGGCATGTTCAGTCTAATTTTTTCTAGACAGACTATGTTAATTCTAGAAAAGTCTGACAATATCCCCATGAGGGAAGGGTAAGCTGTATTCAGAGACTTAGTAAGAATCCCAGCTTACACAAAGGGCTAATTAGTTACTTGTGACACTGATAAGGAAAAACATTTTTATTTTTATTGCAATAATGTTTTTTTGAGGGACTTTAAGGGGTCTTTGTGGCTTGTTTAAGGGTTATTAACCCACATTAACCCACATAGCTAGTTTAGGAAACACTCTGTTGTATTTCCTTTAGGCCCCATGACATCGAGTGAGGTGGGAGGGACCTATTTTCACGCCTCACGCAGTTTCTTTTCCTCAGAGACATCCAACTGCTTCTCCAGAGGGTCCTGCTGTGTTTGAGGGCTGTAAAGAAGTTTTTTCCCCCACAAATCGTTCATAAAGGGCAGGTAGGCGCCACAGCAGAGCTGTGGCAAGGTGCTGAACATTTTTTACCGTTTTTTTTTTAAGTTTTGTCAATCCGGTTTTTACATTAAGGGGTTAATTGTTTATTTACATAGCTGTGCAAAGTTACTAAGGCTTTATGATGCTACTGTAAAAATTTTGTTGAGTTTACTGCTTTTTTTTACACTGTTTTGCAGAGTTTGTGCAGCTTTTTTTCTCTTAAAGGCACAGTACCGTTTTTTTGGAAGTATTATTTACTTTGAATAAAGTGTTTTCCAAGCTTGTTTGTTTCATTACTAGCCTATTTAACATGTCTGACACTAAGAAAAATCCTTGTTTAATGTGTTTGGAAGCCATTGTGGAACCCCCTCTTAGAATGTGTCCCACTTGCACTGATATGTCTATAAATTATAAGAGCATATTTTAGCAATGAAAAATATAGCAATAGTAGATTCTCAGACAGAAGGAAATGAGTTTTTGACATCCAGCTCTCCCCAAGTGTCACAACCAGTAACGCCCGCATAAGTGACGCCAAGTACCTCTAATGCGTCAAATTCATTTACTTTACAAGACATGGCCACAGTTATGAATAAAACCCTCACAGAGGTTTTTTCTAAACTACCTGGTTTACAAGGAAAGCGTGACAGCTCTGGGTTAAGTAAAGCTGAGCAGTCTGACGCTTTAGTAGCCGTATCTGATATACCCTCACAATGTTCTGAAGTAGGGGTAAGGGATTTGTTATGAGGGAGAAATTTCTGATTCAAAAAAGACGCTCCCTCAGACAGATTCTGACATGACAGCCTTTAAATTTAAGCTTGAACACCTCCGCTTATTGCTCAGGGAGGTATTAGCAACTCTAGATGATTGTGACCCCATAGTGGTTCCAGAGAAATTCTGTAAAATGGACAAATACTTAGAGGTTCCTGTTTACACTGATGTTTTTCCAGTCCCTAAGAAGATTGTGAATATTGTTACTAAGGAGTGGGATAAACCAGGTATTCCGTTTGCTCCCCCTCCTGTTTTTAAGAAAATGTTTCCCATATCTGACACCATGCGGGACTCGTGGCAGACGGTTCCTAAGGTGGAGGGAGCTATTTCTACTCTATCTAAACGTACAACTATACCTATCAAAGACAGTTGTGCTTTCAAAGATCCTATGGATAAAAAATTAGAGGGTCTCCTGAAGAAATTTTTTGTTCATCAAGGTTTTCTTCTCCAACCTATTGCGTGCATTGTTCCTGTAACTACTGCAGTTGCTTTCTGGTTCGAGGCTCTAGAAGAGGCTCTTCAGATGGAGACTCCATTAGAGGATATTATGGATAGACTTAAGGCTCTTAAATTGGCTAATTCTTTCATTACAGATGCCGCTTTCCAACTGGCTAAGTTAGCGGCAAAGAATTCAGGTTTTGCCATTTTAGCACGCAGGGCGTTAGGGCTTAAGTCCTGGTCTGCTGATGTATCATCAAAATCTAAACTTTTGAACATCCCTTTCAAAGGAAAGACCCTATTCGGGCCTGAACTGAAAGAGATTATTTCAGACATCACTGGAGGGAAAGGCCATGCTCTCCCTCAGGATAAGACAAATAAATTGAGGACCAAACAAAATAATTTTCGTTCCTTTTGGAATTTCAAGGGTGGTCCCGCTTCAACTTCCCCTGCTGCAAAGCAAGAGGGGAATTTTGCCCAATCCAAGTCAGTCTGGAGACCTAACCAGGCTTGGAACAAGGGCAAACAGGCCAAGAAGCCTGCAGCTGCCTCTAAGACAGCATGAAGGGGTAGCCCCCGATCCGGGACCGGATCTAGTAGGGGGCAGACTCTCTCTCTTCGCTCAGGCTTGGGCAAGAGATGTCCACGATTCCTGGGCTTTAGAAATTGTGTCCCAGGGATATCTTCTGGACTTCAAAGACTCTCCCCCAAGGGGTAGGTTTCACACTTCTCAATTGTCTGCAAACCAGACAAAGAGAGAGGCGTTCTTACGCTGTGTAGAAGACCTACATACCATGGGAGTGATCCGCCCAGTTCCAAGAACAAGGGCTAGGGTTTTACTCAAACCTGTTTGTGGTTCCCAAAAAAGAGGGAACTTTCAGACCAATCTTGGATCTCAAAATTCTAAACAAATTCCTCAGAGTACAATCATTCAAGATGGAGACTATTCGGACTATTCTACCTCTGATCCAGGAGGGTCAATATATGACTACCGTGGACTTAAAGGATGCGTATCTACACATCCCTATTCACAGAGATCATCAATTCCTCAGATTCGCCTTTTTCGACAGGCATTATCAGTTTGTGGCCCTTCCCTTCGGGTTGGCCATGGGTCCCAGAATTTTCACAAAGGTGCTAGGGTCCCTTTTGGCGGTTCTAAGGCCGCGGGGCATAGCAGTGGCGCCTTATCTAGACGACATCTTAATTCAGGCGTCGACTTTCCAACTAGCCAAGTCTCACACGGACATCGTGTTGGCTTTTCTGAGATCTCACGGGTGGAAGGTGAACATAAAAAACAGTTCTCTCTTCCCTCTCACAAGAGTTTCCTTCCTAGGGACTCTGATAGACTCGGTAGAAATGAAAATATTTCTGACGGAGGTCAGAAAATCAAAACTCTTAACCACTTGCCGAGCTCTTCATTCCATTGCTCGGCCATCAGTGGCTCAGTGCATGGAGGTAATCAGACTCATGGTAGCGGCAATGGACATAATCCCTTTTGCCCGCCTACACCTCAGACCACTGCAACTATGCATGCTCAAACAGTGGAATGGGGATTATGCAGATTTATCTCCTCAACTGCATCTGGACTAGGAGACCAGAGATTTTCTTCTCTGGTGGTTGTCTCAGGACCACCTGTCTCAGGGAATGTGTTTCCGCAGGCCAGAGTGGCTCATAGTAACGACAGATGCCAGCCTGTTAGGCTGGGGTGCAGTCTGGAACTCCCTGAAAGCACAGGGCTTATGGTCTCAGGAGGAAACGCTCCTCCCGATAAACATTCTAGAACTGAGAGCAATATTCAATGCGCTTCAGGCGTGGCCCCAGCTTGCTGCGGCCAAATTCATCAGATTTCAGTCGGATAACATCACGACTGTAGCTTATATCAATTATCAAGGAGGAACACGGAGTTCTCTAGCGATGACGAAGGTAACCAAAATAATCCGATGGGCCAAGGATCACTCTTGCCATCTCTCAGCAATCCATATCCCAGGGAGTAGAGAACTGGGAGGCGGATTTCCTAAGTCGTCAGACTTTTTATCCGGGAGAGTGGGAACCCCATCCGTAGGTATTTGCCCAGCTGACTCAGCTATGGGGCACACCAGAATTGGATCTGATGGCGTCCCGTCAGAATGCCAAACTTCCTTGTTACGGGTCCAGGTCCCGGGATCCCCAGGTGGTACTGATAGATGCTCTAGCAGTGCCCTGGTCCTTCAATCTGGCCTATGTATTTCCACCATTTCCTCTCCTCCCACGTCTAGTTGCCAGAATCAAGCAGGAGACAGCTTCAGTGATTGTAATAGCACCTGCGTGGCCACGCAGGACTTGGTATGCAGACCTAGTGGACATGTCATCGGTTCCACCGTGGACTTTGCCAATGAGGCAGGACCTTCTAATCATAGGTCCATTCACACATCCAAATCTAATTTCTCTGCGTCTGACTGCTTGGAGATTGAACGCCTGATTCTATCAAAGCGTGGTTTCTCTGAGTCGGTCATTGATACCCTGATTCAAGCTAGAAAGCCTGTCACCAGGAAGATCTATCATAAGATTTGGTGCAAATATTTTTATTGGTGTGAATCCAAGGGTTACTCATGGAGTAAGATTAGGATTCCTAGAATATTGTCCTTTCTCCAAGAAGGATTGGAGAAGGGATTATCAGCTAGTTCCTTAAAAGGACAAATATCGGCTTTGTCTATTCTTTTACACAAACGTCTGGCAGATGTCCCAGACGTTCAACGCCTTTAGTCAGGCCTTGGTTAGGATCAAGCCTGTATTTAAACCTGTTGCTCCGCCATGGAGCCTAAACTTAGTTCTTAAAGTGGTTCCGTTTGAACCTATGCATTCCATAGATATTAAGCTTCTATCTTGGAAAATTTTGTTTTTAGTAGCTATCTCTTCGGCTCGAAGAGTTCTGAGTTATCTGCTTTACAGTTGTGATTCACCTTACCTTGTTTTCCATGCAGATAAGGTGGTTTTGCGTACCAAACCTGTGTTTCTTCCTAAGGTTGTTTCTAATAGGAATATCAATCAGGAGATTGTTGTTCCTTCACTGGTGTCCCAATCCTTCATCAAAGAAGGAACGTCTGTTGCACAATCTTGATGTGGTTTGTGCTTTAAAGTTCTACTTACAAGCAACTAAAGATTTCCGTCAAACATCTTTATTGTTTGTTGTTTATTCTGGTAAGCAGAGAGGTCAAAAGGCTACGGCTACCTCTCTTTCCTTTTGGCTGAAAAGCATCATCAGTTTGGCTTATGAGACTGCTGGCCAGCAGCCTCCTGAAAGAATTACTGCTTATTCTACTAGAGCAGTGGCTTCCACATGGGCTTTTAAAAATGAGGCTTCTGTTGAACAGATATGTAAGGCGGCGACTTGGTCTTCGCTTCATACTTTTTCCAAATTTTACAAATTCGATACTTTTGCTTCTTCGGAGGCTATTTTTGGGAGAAAGGTTCTACAAGCAGTGGTGCCTTCCGTTTAAGGTACCTGTCTTGTCCCTCCCTTCATCCGTGTCCTAAAGCTTTGGTATTGGTATCCCACAATTATGGATGAATCCGTGGACTCGATACATCTTACAAGAGAAAACAGAGTTTATGCTTACCTGATAAATTTATTTCTCTTGTGATGTATCGAGTCCACGGCCCGCCCTGTCTATTTAAGACAGGTAGTATATTTTTCTTTAAAAAACTTCAGTCACCACTGCACCCTATAGTTTCTCCTTTTTCTTCCTAGCCTTTGGTCGAATGACTGGGGGGTGGAGCTAAGGGAGGAGCTATATAGACAGCTCTGCTGTGGGTGCTCTCTCTGCCACTTCCTTTAGGGAAGGAGAATATCCCACAAGTATGGATGAATCCGTGACTCGATACATCACAAGAGAAAGAAATTTATCAGGTAAGCATAAATTCTGTTTTTTGACAGACCAGAGACGTTGCAAGATTGCGTCCAACTGTCTTGCCCTTCAAACCTCCTCAAGGACATCTGTGGCCAGGTGTATGGAGGTGATTGGGCTCATGGTATCCAGCATAGATGTCATTCCATATGCCAGGTTCCATCTCAGACCTCTACAGTTGTGCATGTTGACACAATGGAACGGCGATCACTCAGATCTATCCCAACAGTTCTCTCTGGACAACTGAACGAGGGAATCCCTCTCTTGGTGGATCCGTCCGGGACAGCCTTCTTGAGACCATCCTGGGAGATTGTGACCACGGACACAAGTCTATCAGGATGGGGAGCTATTTGGGTTGCCAGTGTCAGGGTTTTTTCCCTGTTGTTTTTGCCATGTGCTGCTGGCAGCCATTTTACTCACCTCTCTTCCTGACTATGGTGCATTGTGGGGGATGCTGCTCAATTCCTGCACTTCCTTTTATGGCCAGACTGGTGTGCATCATCCATGTGAGACAGGATGCAGTCTCAGAATTGTGATGTCATCACTTATTATTTAAAAGGCCTCTGTTCAGTATGCTTTGCCTTTGCGTTGTCTCAGACCTGTTTGTGAGAGTTCCTGTGTATTACCTGGCTGCCTGACGTCCTTCCTGGTTACTGATCCCTGGCTTGTTCCTGACTCTGCTGTTTTCCTTGTTCCTGATTCCGGATCGTCTGACTATTCGCTTTGGCTCCTGACTCGGCTCGTCTGACTACCAGCTCTGGTTTTGATTCCTGGCTTGTTATTTGACTTGTGGACTTTTTATTATTTTTTGCTATTAATAAAGGTGTGATTATTTTTGCACTTCTCGTCTCAGTCTGATTCCTGGCACCCTGACATTACGTAAAGGCCATGAATCCTGATGGTGCTAATAATCCACCTTTACCTGCCATCATTTCCAGGATGGATGTACAGGATCACCGCTTGGATCAATTTGCACTAGCCCTGCAAAACCTGCTGACTGGCACTGCACATTTGGACCAAAGTGTCCCCGCAAGTTATGGCTGCTCCTGTTTCCGCTGCTGCACCTATGCCTACCAGGAGCATGTCCGGTTCTGCACCTCTACCTCAGCGATATGGAGGCGATCCTATTCAGTGCAGAGGGTTTTTGAACCAGGTGGGCATTTACTTTGAGATGTTACCTCAGGCGTTTCCCTCTGACAGAGCTAAGGTGGGATTTCTCATCTCCTTACTCTCTGACACAGCTCTTGCCTGGGCTAATCCCTTGTGGGAGACTAAATAAACCTGTGATTCCAAATTACCCTGAATTTGTGGCCTCCTTTCGAAGGGTATTTGATGTTCCAGCTCGCTCCTCCTCTGCTGCTAAACGAATCATGTCCATTCAGCAAGGTACAAGATCTGTTGCTCAGTATGCTATTGAGTTCCATATGCTTGCCACAGAGGTAGGTTGGAACAATGAAGCCCTTGTTGCCGCCTTCTTTCATGGGCTCTCTGATGCGATTAAAGACGAAGTTGCTGCCAGAGATTTACCAGAGGATCTCGAGGCATTGGTGTCCTTTTTGATCCTAATTGACATCAGACTCAGAGAGAGGCCCTCTTTCAAGGAGCGCTTGCGGAAGCCTCCTGTTCCGTTGTCTCCTACGTGTTCGTTCCCACCCATGCCTCCCTCGCCTCCTGGTCCCGAGTCACCAGGTACTGCTGAGCCGATGCAGCTGGGATTCATGCGCCTTTCTGCGGCGGAGAGGGGCCTTTAGGAGGAGGGTGGGGCTCTACCTCTATTGTGGGTTACAGGGCCACCTTTTGAAGTCTTGTCCTACACGGCTGGGAAACTCTCACACCTAAGGTCCTGTCGGGGGCAGACCTTGGGTGGTTTATCCTCGTCCCCGGAAAACCGCTTAAGGAGAAAACCTTTGGTCACGGTTGTCCCTTTCCTAGGTGGACTCCTCCATAGTCACCCAGGCTCTTGTTGACTCCGGTTGCTGCGGGCTATTTCATTGACAGTGCTTTTGTATCAAAGCAGTCCATTCCTGTTTTGCCTCGGTCCGTTCCGCTTGCTATTGAGGCCATTGATGGCAGGCCCCTTCAGCCCGCACCTCGTTACTCACGAAAACTGCTCTGTTGTCCCATGGCTGTTGGGGCTCTCCATTTTGAAACCCTCCAGTTCCAGGTGATAAACTCTCCACATTTTCCAGTTGTTCTGGGTTATCCCTGGCTCCAAAAGCACAATCTCAGTCTCGAATGGCGCAGGTCCGAAATTTTGTTGTGGTCCCTGCAATGTATTTCCATTTGTCTTCGGAAACCAGTTAAAGTGTTGTGCACTTCTTCGGTTTCTCAATTGCCCAGAGGAGTACCGAGAGTTCCTAGACGTGGTTTGACAAGGTGCATTGCCGGTACGTTGCCTCCTCACCGGTCTTACGATTGTGGCCATAGACCTGGCAAAACCGGAGCCATTCCTCCTCAGGGCCGGGTGTACCCTCTGTTGCAGAGAATTGTGCTATGGAGGAGTATGTTGCCGATGCTCTGTCCGTGGGGGATCATCCGCAAATCCTGCTCTCCTGCAGGGGCCTGGCTTCTTCTTTGTGAAGGAAAAAGGGTGGTCGTGTTAAGACCATGTATCGATTATAGGGGTCTTAATCGTCTTACCATTAAGAATGCTTACCCTATTCCGCTTATTACGGAACTCTTTTGACCGCCTAAAGGGAGCTACGGTCTTTACTAAACTTGATTTGAGAGGAGCATACAATCTCGTTAGGATTAAGGAGGAAGAATGGTAAAACAGCGTTTTTTAACACCAGGAGCGGGCATTTATGAGTATCTTGTAATGCCTTTTGGCCTATGTAATGCTCCTGCTGTTTTTCAGGAATTTATTAATGATGTTCCTACAAGATATGTTGCAACAGTGTGTTGTGGTGTGCTTAGACGACATCCTCATACACTCACCCACACTTGAGGGCTCATCGTTCTGATGTTACACGGTTTCTTCAGAGACTACGTGAGAACGGCCTGTTTGTAAACTCAAGAAATGTGAGTTCCATCAGACTCAAGTAACCTTCCTAGGTTATGTTATCTCCGTTGCAGGGTTCTCCATGGATCCTGACAAGTTATCTGCAGTTCGGCAGTGGCCTCGCCCAGTTGGTCTTCGGTCTATTCAACGTTTTTGGGGTTCGCCAATTACTATAGAAAGTTTATTAAAAACGTTTCTTCCTTGGTTCAAACACCTATCACAGACATGACCCGTAAAGAGAATGATCCCCTCCATTGGTCACCTACTTCCATTAAGGCCTTTGATAGTCTTAAGACTGCCTTTGCTGCCTCTCCAGGGTTCTGGCTCATCCTAACCCTGTCCTGCCTTTCGTTCTTGAGGTCGATGCGTCTGAGACTGGAGTAGGTGCCCTCTTGTCTCAATGTCCTACGTCTGACGGTTCCTTGCATCGTATGGTTTCTTCTCTAAGAAATTGTCTACAGCGGAGTGCAATTATGAAATTGTCTACAATCTTGTCTAGAATCTTCAAACTAAACTTTTGCACACTTACCACTATCCTAAAGCCGCAGGTCACCCCAGGCAAGAACCAAATGATTTGGTCTGTCACTCGACAATTCTGGTGGGCCAGGTCTTCGTTCTGATGTTGCTGTGTATGTTGCCTCCTGCTCAGTTTGTGCACAGAATAAGACTCCTCAACGTCTTCCTGTGGGTCTTCTTCAACCTATTGCTAATGGTGAGCGTCTTGGACACATCTTTCCATGGACTTCATTGTCGAGCTCCCTGTTTCCAATGGCAATACTGTTAATCCTTATGGGATTGACCGTTTTTTCTAAAATGTCATATTGCATTCCCTTGATGAAGCTGCCTACCGCTCAGGAGCTTGCTTCAATTTTTGCCCGGGGAGGTCTTCCATTTACATGGGTTACCCAAGGAGATAGTGTCGGACTGGGGTAGCCAGTTTGTCTCCAGATTTTGGCGTTCCTTTTGTGCTCAAATGGGGATCCAGCTTTCCTTCTCCTCGGCATATCACCCTCAATCCAATGGGGCTGCGGAAAGGTCTAATCAAGCTCTGGAACATTTCTTCCGTTGCTATGTCTCAGATCACCACAATAATTGGTCTGAACTGTTACCTTGGCAGAGTTTGCTCGTAATAGTGCTATTAATGCTTCCTCCCAAAATATCCCCGTTCATGGCGAATTATGGGTTTCAACCATCTTGTTGCCCGATTCATTCATGTCTCAGGGTATTCCGGCTTTGGAGGAGCATCTTTGCCAACTCCGTTCCACGTGGGGTGGCAGATTCAGGATTGCCTTCATCGTTCTATGCAGCGTCAAAAGTTCCAGGCTGATCGTAGGCGTCTGCCCGCACCCTTCCTACCAGGTTGGTGAGAGAGTTTGGCTGTTCTCCCGCAACTTGAACCTTCGTGTGCCTTCCAATAAATTGGCTCCCCGTTATGTTGGTCCTTTTCGAATACTCCGACGGGTTAATCCTGTGGCCTACGCTCTTGACCTCCTCCTGCTATGCGCATCTCCAATGTTTTTCATGTCTCCCTCTTGAAACCATTGGTTTGTAATCGGTTTACCACTGTGTTGCCTCCTCCCCGTCCTATCTTTGTTTGAGAACCATGAGGTCAGCAGCATTATTGACTCTCGTATGTCCAGGGGCCGTGTACAGTATTTGGTTCATTGGAGAAGCTACGGTCCGGCGGAGCGTTCTTGGGTTCCCTCCTCTGATGTTCATGCTCCCGCCCTCCTCCATGCCTTCCATGCCCGTTTCTCCCAATAAGCCTTTTGTCCTCCCGCGGGGGAGGGTATTGTCAGGGGTTTTTTCCCTGTTGTGTTTGCCATGTGCTGCTGGCAGCCATTTTTACTCACCTCTCTTCCTGACTATGGTGCATTGTGGCGGATGCTGCTCAAATCCTTGCACTTCCTTTTATGGGCCAGACTGGTGTGCATCATCCATGTGAGACAGGATGCAGTCTCAGAATTGTGATGTCATCACTTATTATTTAAAGGGCCTCTGTTCAGTATGCTTTGCCTTTGCGTTGTCTCAGACCTGTTTGTGAGAGTTCCTGTGTATTACCTGGCTGGCCTGACGTCCTTCCTGGTTCCTGATCCCTGGCTTTGTTCCTGACTCTGCTTGTTTTCCTTGTTCCCGATTCCGGATCGTCTGACTATTCGCTTTGGCTCCTGACTCGGCTCGTCTGACTACCCAGCTCTGGTTTTGATTTCCTGGCTTATTTGACTTGTGGACTTTTTATTATTTTTTGCTATTAATAAAGGTGTGATTATTTTTTGCACTTCTTGTCTCAGTCTGATTCCTGGCACCCTGACAGCCAGAAAGGGCACAGGGCAGGTGGACTTGAGAGGAATCGAGTCTACCTATAAATATTCTGGAACTACGAGCGATATTCAATGCTCTGAGAGCTTGGCCCCCCCTGGGGTCGTCCCGATTCATCAGTTTCAAGTCGGACAACTTTACATTGGTGGCTTACATAAACCATCAGGGGGAACGAGAAGCTCCCTAGCTATGAGGGAAGTATCTCGGATTCTTGAATGGGCAGAGATCCACAATTGTTTGCTCTCAGCGATCCACATTCCGGGTGTGGGACAACTGGGGAAGCGGATTTTCTAAGCAGGAACAAATGTTTCATTCCAGTGGAATGGTCTCTCCATCCCGAGGTGTTCACGGAGATCTGCAACAGATGGGGGACGCCAGAGATAGATCTAATGGCGTCCAGACTCAATTTCAAACTACCCAGGAACGGGTCACGGTCTAGGGATCCTCAGGCAGAGGTGATAGATGTCTTAGCGGTGCCCTGGGAGTTCAACCTACTTTACATTTTTCCACCGTTGCCATTTCTACCTCGAGTAGTGGCCCGCATCAAGCAGGAGCAAGCTTCAGCTATTCTGATTGCACCATCGTGGCCGAGGAGGACGTGGTTTGCGGATCTGGTGGAGATGTCATCTCCTTCATGGAAGTTACCCTGTCACAGAAATCTGCTGGTTCAGGGTCCCTTTCTACACTAAAATCTTGATTTTCTGAGGCTGACTGTGTGGAGATTGAACGCCTAGTCTTAGCCAAGAGAGGATTTTCGGAGAGAGTGATTGATACTCTCATTCAGGGCCAGGAAACTGGTCACTCTCGTCGCATCTATCATAAGGTGTGGAGGACCTACTTGTCCTGGTGGTGAGCAACGTGGATATCCCTGGCACAAGGTTAGGGTATCCAGGATTATAGCCTTTCTCCAGGACGGACTGGATAAGGGTCTTGTCGCCAGTTTCTTAAAGGGACAGATTTCGGCTTTATCTGTACTCTTACACAAGAAGCTAGCGGAACTTCCTGATATTCAGTCCTTTGTTCAGGCTCTGTCTAGGATCAGACCGGTCTTTAGAAATTTTGCTCCTCCTTGGAGCTTAAACTTGGCTCTTAAGGTTTTGCAGAGGGCTCCGTTTGAGCCTATGCGTTTGCTTGACATTAAAATTCTTTCCTGGAAGGTCCTATTCATACTGGCTATTGCATCGGCTTGCCAGAGTCTCTGAGTTAGCGGCCTTGCAATATGAGCCTCCTTTTCCACGCTGATAAGGCTGTTGTTCGCACTGGATTGGGGTTTCTTCCCAAGGTTGTGTCGAATTGTAACATCAATCAGGAAATAGCAGTTCCTTCCTTGTGTCCTAACCCTTCTTCGTCAAGGAAAAGTTGCTTCATAATTTGGATGTGGTTCGGGCCTTGAAGTTATATCTTCAGGCCTACGAAGGAATTCAGACAGGCGTTGTCTTTATTTGTTGTGTATTCGGGGAAGCGTAGGGTGCAAAAGGCCTCTTCCACTTCACTGTCCTTTTTGGTTGAGGAGCATTATCCGTCTGGCCTATGAGACAGCAGGACATAAGCCTCCTCAGAGGCTTACGGCTCACTCAACTAGGGCTGTGGCCTCTTCTTGGGCCTTTAAGAACGAGGCTCCTATGGAGCAGATTTATAAGGGCGGCTACTTGGTCTACTTTACATACTTTTGCAAAATTTTTACAAATTTTATGTTTTGCTTCTTTGCTTTTTGAGAAAGGTTCTGCAGGCTGTGGTGCCCTCAGTATAGGGTCCACCTCCTTTTTACCCTCCTGTTTTTTTCATTCAGTGTCCTCTAGAGCTTGGGTATTTGTTTCCCACAAGTAATGAATGAAGCAGTGGACTCTCCTCCCATTAAGATGGAAAACATAAATTATGCATACCTGATAATTTAATTTCCATCTGTGGGAGGAGAGTCCACTGCTCCCGCTGTTTCTCCGGGGTGGGCGGGACCTAAATTTAATTCTATTCTTCTGGCACCATTTTATACCGATATTTATCCTACTGTTCCCTGTTCCCTTGGCAGAATAACTGGGGGATGAGGGGAGTGGGGGAGGTATTTAAGCCTTTGGCTGGGTTATCTTTGCCTCCTCCTGCTGGTCAGGTTCTAATTTCCACAAGTAATGAATGAAGCAGTGGACTCTCCTCCCACAGATGGAAATTAAATTATCAGCTAAGCATAATTTATGTTTTTATTCCTGAGACACAAGGAGACTATGTCCAAATAGTCAAGAGCAGTCAGCATAGAGATTCAAAATAATCTTCATAATAGAGGAGAAGATAACCATAGAATTGTGATTGAACTGGAAGTGACAGACAGAAAGAACAAATCCATCAGTGTCTGAGCATCAAAGCCAAGTAAAAAACATCACAATTGAATTTAATGCATGTGCTGTTAATCAGAGAGTTTGACCCTTGGCTGCTATGTAACAAAGCATTTACCATTACTATCTAAAGGAATCATTGCAAGCAGGACAGGTTTGCAAGCAGTGAACCTGTCAACCTACAATTTGAGGTAGAGGCAAAAGAAGCAGCTTCTGCTTCTAAAATATTTGGCATGCAAAGCCTGTTCCGATTAGCCTCAAAAGCTGCTAATGCAAGCTTAATAAATTTTACCCCCTATGCAATTCTTTTAAATGTAAAGTATCTAATGACTGTAAAACCCCCTCCAGCGCTTGAAGCTTTCAAAAGTTCCAGTAAGATGGGAGCCAGTGTGGAGAAGTTTGGTAAACGGGAATGTAAGGAGGTAACAAGAGTTGAGGAGAGTAGGAGATCATGAGCAGAGTGAAGGGGACGGGAGGGGAGAGTATCTGGAGACAAGGTCTGAGATGTAGGGGGGGAGCAATGCAGTTGAGTACAATTGTGAGTCATAGTGAGAATTTTGAGTTTAATCCTGGAGCAAGGGAGCCAGTGAAGGGATTGGCAGAGAGGTGCTGCAGATGAAGAGAGACATGTAAGGAAGGTGAGCCTGGCAGCGGCATTCATTATGGATTGTAAAGGAGCTAGGCGGCAGCTAGGGAGACCAGAGAGGCTGGAGTTGCAGTAGTCGAGGCGGTAAAGGATGAGGAGAGTGGATTAAAATCTTAGTTGTGTCTGGTCTAAGGAAATGTTTCATTTTAGAGTTGTTTTTAAGGTGGAAAGCGGCAGGCTTTAGCCAAGGACTGAATGTGAGGAGTAAAAGAAAGATCTGAGTCAAGGGTTACCCCAAGACATCGGGCATGTGGGGTAGGGCTAATGATGGAGTTATCAACAGATTATACAGAAATGGGGGGGTGGAGATTTTAAAAGAAGGGGGGGAAATAAGTAGCTCAGTTTTGGAGAGATTTAGCTTGAGGTAGTGAGAGGACATTGTTGGGGAAAATCACCTAGCCGGAGTCCCTGACCACCAAGAAACAATGGGACGCAGACACAATGGTAGTTTCTCAGCAGTTCTCCGTTTATTATGTGTACAATGCTTATACTTATAGCATACATAACAGGAACAGGATGGAAATGAACAAAGACCATATATGGGTTATACCATAGTAACATATACAATTAGCATAACATGATTATCTCTCAGAACACTGACCTTAGCAAAATGTAGACATACACTAAGAACAAGGAACTCAGCATTTTTGCCAAGAACAATGGACTTAGCATTTGCAAAGAATAGGAAGTTAGCATTTGCTAAGGACAGGGAACTAACTAAGCATATGTTTGTGCAAATGTGTATAAGCAATTATTAGCTATAATAAGATAATATAATAATAATGGTTATATAGCCTGACATAATAATGGCTATGTGGCCTAAGCATAATAATGGTTATAAAGCCTAACATAATATTGGCTATGTGGGCCTAGCATAATAATCATTCCCAACATCCGCTCTCTTTAATCACAAAGTAAATGTGCATGATTATAAAGGAGTTTCCGGGGTCTCATGTGGGGAAGGTAAACCTCTTAACAATATTCATATTGATGCTCAGTGTGCCTCTTAATAGTGGACTGAATTCGTCTTCAAAGAGTGCCACGTGAGATAAAGGTTCCACAGGTTAACAATATCAATATAACTATAATTATGATGAGTAGGTTAAAATGACATTTGTAACATGTTTGTGCATGTTGGGGACCAATCCAGTAAGGGAGTCATAACAGTGGTGTGTAAGATCATTTTGTATTTTTGAAGAAACAGATAGTAATTTAATCTTTCCCCCATGTGAAATAGCTTTCGCATGTGGTTGTAAATTGTATAATAATTCTTTCTGACCCTGCATTAATTGTAGGATGGTTAGAGGCGGGTAATTGGTAGGAGGAAATAGGTAGGGGGTGTTGGTATAAACAATGCGTGTTTGTAAACATTCAGTACAGGGTGTAGTAAATAACTATTACCTTTCAAGTTAAAAAACTAATATTAAACACACAGCCGGAGAATGGTAGCTGATTGTCAACTGTAGAAAGTTTATCTGGCACACTGGTAGTACCATGCCACACAGTTTGAAGGTGCTATTTCTATTCATAATCGAGAAATTCTCAGGATACACCTGCCCATGTGCAGGAATTATTATCGGGATGCTACAAACTGGGTTCAAAAATTGGGCCGCATGGCGACTTGCAAATCCATTATCGTTTTGATCACAGTGTTCAAGGGAATGGAGGTAGGTGTTGTCATTAGGGAATACATATTTACCATAATATGTAGGTTTCCACCACGTCCAATTGGAATGCAGCAGATTAAAAACTGGTGGTGGGTTAAGGTGAAAAATTTACAAGCTAATTTAAAACATCAGGTGTGCAGCCAGTGATTGATACTAGGCACAAGTGTTTAGAAATATTACTATTATGTTCCCATTCTTCACACCTTAGGCTAGTGGTAATCAATATGTATCCATACATTTTCAATTGCTGCTATCTATTGTTAACAAGTTGCGTAATTTATCAGTTTTAAGGGAGCATAAGAATGTTTTTCTAAAATCTAATCGTTGTTGACTCATATATACAAAACGTAAACCACAAAGGACTCCAACTAACACTATCTGATACTAGATTCTCTACAGCCATGGTAAGGTTATTCAAATTATCTATACATACTTGATTCAAGCTGTAGGCCGCTGGTCTCTGGGCCTTGTATATTGTAGGTGCCCATTGTCCCTACCAAGTGTAGTGACTAACCAATAATCTGGCACCCTATGCTTGACCAATTTGTTATTACTTCATTATCTATACCATTAAGGACACCCAATGTTACTCCAGTTCCCCCTAACAAAGTATTGACACTCACGTCGCCTGCGTGGAGCGGCGGCATAAAGAGACATCTGGGGTAGAAATATTAATGGATAGGTGTACCATTTTTGAGATGTTGTGGTATTTACACAAGTGTGAGTTATAAGGTATAGTGGTAAAGTTATGTGCACTGGTGGGAACATAAGGGAGACAATAAAGCCATAATCCAATAATACGCATAGGGATAGGTTTTCTCTCGGCCTATTACTAGGCCTTATGTAAGTGAATATGATTATAAGTACCTTCCATCCATTCTATATCTGTATAGCTGGGTTGCCTGATTTTATCTGGATTGTGTTGGGGTAGTAAGTAATTATTAGAACAAAGTTTTTTCTTTAATGTTACCATGTGTGTTCTGGAACTATTCTCCAAATCTTCTAAGTCTTTCAATGCAATAGGAAGTCTAGGAGGGTAAGTGACAGATGATAAGTCGGACCTGGGGGGATAGGCAGTAACTTGAGTATTAAATTTTCTTTTTTGTATGAGGCTTTACTAGGTAGGAACAGGGAATTGGCCTACAGTCTGTCATAGCAGATGGGCTTAATAGTGGAAGCAAGACTGTATAGTAGTACAATTAACCTCCTTTTATCTGACGTAAAGACACGTGTAATTGAATTGGGTAACCTGTATACCATTTCATGTGAATTTTGGCATTTCACAGGAATATGGGGGGATCCTAAGAGCATATAACGGTTTTGTATGTATATTACAGAATTGTATAAAAACATAAGCGTAGTTGTATACCCACTTAATCCTTTGTACTCTCAAATACAGAGTATGTATTCTGAGGCCACGTAATCACTGCAGTTTGATTTCCTCCTTTATTGTATGGGTTTTAATGTTAGGTGTTGACAGACTGTTTATGTTCAAGAAAAGATGTATGATATTGTGTTCTGCTGTACCATCTGAATTTGGTTTATTCATTTTGATTGTAAAATCATACATCATCCCCATGAACGGGGATGAGAAGATCTGACAAAAGGTAACTTGTGTAGTTGGTATAAGAAGGTAGTACTTGCATGCACAGTGTTGTGTATCATGGTGTTGGGTCAATATTAATATATTGAAGTGGTATTGTGGACATAGAAGATTCCAAAGAAATAAGCATCACATCTTCGCTTTGTATTACAGCATTTTGGGTCCATACATTCTAAGTTTATGCTATAATCATGTGAGGTAATAACCATTTCAAGCAAACAAGTCATAACATTCTACAGGTATACCCGGGGGTCCTATGTAGATGATGCAGATCTTTTGGGTCTCTCTCTAAAGGATCAAAAAAGCAGAGGTATTAGCATGTACAGTACTGAAAATATAAGGGACTCTATAGGGGCTATGGTAATCCCTTGTTTCAAGACTACAGTCGCCAAACAAAAAAACACATTTTGGTTCAATAGATCCTGTAGCATCAGGGTATCCATAACAAGAAAATATTATGACTGGTATGTAAGCAAACAGAAGTATACATAACAATATCAATACTGTTTTCCATAGTGTGTGACATCATCACGAGGGGGGCATCCCTAATCCCTAGGTATTAGTATAGTCCAGTGAGTTGGAGGTGGTAGGACCTTACAGATATTATAGGTGGCAACCTGAGCTACTGGCCGGGGTGCAGACAGATCAATAGCGGTTCGTTTTGAAGAATGGAATTAAGAGGACAAATCCAAAAATGTTCTTGTCCAGCGTTCTTTTAAGTGTTCTATTAAGTCTTGGGAGTTCTTCTAACTCCTTTATTAGAGAGTCCCTTTTTGGCCTCCAAAATTAAACACCTGGTGATGGGCCTGATCAACCTCTTCCCTTAGTCTAGCACAGTATTGTTGAGACCAATGGTGTTCCTTTCTCTGGTTCAATAGTCTCTAAGCTTTTCTTCAGCAGCGGTTGTGACCTCTCCTCCCTTTTTTCCTCTCTTTTTTAGAAGAGTAACAAGAGCAGCTGAAGTATTTGGTGTTATAGTTTTCGTGGGGTGGGAGTAATAGAGGGTTCAGAGCTCATTGGATGGGGTGGGCGAGGGGGGGCTGTGAGGTAGAGTAATAGAGGGTTCAGAGCTCATTGGATGGGGTGGGCGATATGGTAACTGATGTGCCGCTCAGGATGTTATCAATGCTCTCTATCAGACATCCAAGATGAGACACAGTTAGTGACACAGGTTAGCACAGAAGGAGATAGGTCTAATTTGTATATCCGGTACAGAGATTTGAACAAATCTGGATCCTAAGAAACAAGCAAGTTGCAGTGGGGTAAATCATAGGAGCATCCCTGGCAATTTTTTTTTATCTACCTAGAGATATGGTGTTGGGGGAACCTTTGCTTTCACTGTAGAGTGTAAATACCACACAGCATGTGCACAGTCCAAAATCCAATACATAACAGCAAGAGATAATCTTGTGAATCATGGGCCTGCTACACAAGGGCCCAAAGGGCAGCATGCAGTCATGCCAGAGATATACTTTCTTTACCTCTGGGAAATTAGAGATACTTATGAATGGTGGAGAACTACTTTGCATGCTGCTCTCCTCTAAAGTAGTAAAAGAAAACTGAAGCCAACATGAAAATTAGTCCTTAAAGACCTTCTGACAAGTTTCCACCACTTAGAGACACGTGGCTTACTACACCTAAAAAATGTCACAACTGTGAGGATCAGGTATGATTTGCAACAAGTGAAAGGTTTAGCCCATGGTAGATAATATAATAAGTCTATGTAGGGAAAAAACCCTAAAACATCATTTAGATAAGTAAGAGACAAAGAAATGTGTTTGTATTTTTCCCATCCAAACTGTTGTGGCATACTCTATATACCATTCATCTGTTAGATATGATAAGATATACCTTTCAAACCCATTTTATTATACCTTGTTTGTGTGCTTGTTATTAAATACAATTTAATTATCTTGACATATTTAAATACACTAACCCCTCCAGTGTTTTGGAGTATTAGATAAAAAGATCGGTTTCCTGCTGTTTTATGTATGGTACGAAAATTACAGGAAGCCTGGCTTATTCTGAAACCATTTACCCACATACTGATTGTATACGTCACACATTGAAGCATTGATATATACCTAAAAAAAAATATGCTATAGTGTCATTTTAATTATTTGTTGATCTTGTTTCAGTGCAAGAATTTTGAGAAGGTGATTATAGAAGACCGCTTAGAGAAGGAGATTGAAGAAAGGCAAAAACAGCAGGAGAAACGTGAATTAATAAGCACAATAAAGGTAACGAACATGTTAGTTGTCTTTGCACAGCATCAGAATCCGATAACTTATAGGTTATTAGCTTCTTTGACTCAAAGTTGTGATTACTAGTTGGAGGCACTGCCTTATTCTTTCCAGGAGTAGGTAAAAACCTACCTGTCCTACATATAGCCCTCCAGAAGCCTGCCAGCTTTAGTTCACATATAGCTTATGACCAATTGAAATAGTGACAAGAAATATAATTTTTTTTTAAATAATTTTTTTTTTTATTGAGGTTATTGAAATCAGTGACAATAGTAACTTAACATGCATCAATGTACAAATACATAATTGTGCTTACGAGTCAAACAAAGAGAACAGCATTACCACAGATATAGATAATACAGACCAGTTAGGCGTAAATGATTACCACATAGGAAAGCAAATGTCATCACACCGGTATGCATACTTAACATAAGGAGTTAGAGCAAATTTGCGTATATATAGAGAAGTGGAAGACTGTGGTAGCGATTATATAATGCAAATGTCTGAAAAACGAACCTCTTTTTTCTTGTATATAATAGAAATGATTCCCTGTTTAGTTCTAGTGGTCACTTTTGGACCTGAGAAATCTAATAAGAGGCGACAAGGGAAATTGTTTTTTGTTTTTGCATGGCCACTTATGGGCCTAGTAAGGGGAGAGGAAATTCAGCGGGTAAGCACCGCTATACGTACAAGGGAAAGGGTGGAGGGCGGAGCCATGTATATATAGGTAATTTAAGAAACATGGCGGAATCTCTAAAGATAGTTAACTGTGGGATAAAATACCACTGCTAGTCGTATAGTATTTGACAGCATGACACACATATGAACATGTGAGAGGATATGCAAACTTTGTATAGATAGAACATCTAACTCATATGTGAAAAAAATGTATATAATATAGACAAGCAATTAACCCCAAACATCAAGTTAGTAAATTTGGAGTACATTAATAGTATGCTCAGCAGAGGGGCGGAAGATAGTGCTCTAACATATAGTAGATGCGCAAGATGCTTGGTTGAGAGCATGTGTCCAAGTAGCCCATCTATCTTAGTACAAATGTTAAATAATATAAGTATAACTAAAACCTATAGTACAAAGAGAGGTATAAACTATCAGATTAGTAATGAGCAGTCTAACATATATTAAATAAGAATATAGGGTTATCCTCTAGGACTATATTGCAAGAGTGTGTAGTAGTAGTATCTGAGTGTTTGTAAGCGCTAACGTGATTATGGAAGACATATCATCAAACATAGCATTAGATATGTTGCAGATTTAGAATAAACCTGGGGTGAGATATGTTATTTTTGCAAGGGGAATATGCAACAACCAAGGTATATTAGCAAAATCAAGATATAAATCTGAATCTCATACCATCTAATCAAGCACATAAAGAGTGCATCATAGTCTAACATAGGATCCTTAAGCTACTTTAAGAGGAAGGCCATAAAATTATTTCCTATAGCATTATTTAGGGCCCTCCTGCAAGTAATGTCGGGTACAGCAGTATAGAAAACCGTTAAACATACTAGAGAGTCATAGGATGTATTAGCGTGGTGTTCTAAGATTCCAGTCTAAAAAGGTATGAACACAGGCATAGTTGTAGCACTAAGACACAAGTAAATATGGATAATATAGCCATTATGGTTAAGAGAAGTAGCCCACACCAATAAGGAACACTAGTGAGGATGTAAATCTTAAGGTTGTTAAGCAAGTATTAAGCTTTTTTCTGGGTAGCACAAGTGTAATAATGCATCCAATCCTACATAAATTGCATAATAATAACAAATATCTAACCAGCATCGACATTCAAGATTAGTCAGACATTAACATATATTTTAAATGTAAGTCTTGCATTTCGCTTGCAGCTTGGATATGCTCAGTTCGTCCGGCCATCTTAAGAAATGTCCGTGAGGGTGCTCTGAAAAAAGGACTAGAATTAGACTTAGTAGCCGCAGAGTATATCCAGTTAATTAACATATAGGGGATAGTCTCCAATGTCCTGCAGAGTATCATAGAAACATATAACAATAGGGGTGAGGAAGAGAAAACATACTGCCTGCCAAATGAGTAGGGACAGTCCACAAACATGGCCATTGTACTGTTTATAAGGGCCCATAGTGTAAGAATCATTGTTAGTTCTAGCCCACTCCAGTTTTAATAGAGCTCGTCATTTCTTGTTGAAGTCTGGAAAGCTGCCTCGCTAGGTCTATAGCGGTCCTTGCTTTGATATTTAGAAGAGGTGTCGTGGAGGCGAGTGTAGAAAGGAAATGGGCATTTCGCCCGTCTACTGAAAGTTCCACTGATTTCCCGATGCGAGTTATGGGCTCCGTCAGAGCAGAGCATACATCCGAACAAGCCATGTGGGACAGAATGAGAATAGGAGGCTGTGTCATTTCCGCACACAGCGGGTCTCCTTCCGATACAGCATGGATCTTTATTGCGACTGTAACGCCGTCAACAAGGAGCGGGTCACAGCCAGCTAGCGACATACCTCCCCCGACTTTACTGCCGATGCTCAACTGAGCTGATGGGTAAGACCTCTCAAGCGGACATTCCCAGTATATCTCCATCCGGTCATCCCCAGGTCTCTCGCTAGTTAGGACATTGCTAGACGTTCTCGGCAGTGTCGATCTCAGCGTTGCCAAAATATCAGAAAAGCAGCTTGTCATCCGCCGATCAAAGTCCCGCAGTAGGGTATACAGAGACTCGTGGATCTCTTCCATTTTTCCAGGGATCTCTGATTGCAACTCGAGTTAGAAGTATATAGAGTAGGCCCAGATCACTTCTTTCTATAAATCCAGTGATTCGCCGATTTAGGTACTCAGACTAGCTCAGACAGAATGTCCTTCGTTTAAGAACTGATTAATAATTATCCATATGCATATTTAGCTTAGTTTTTACTGCAATTCAAAGCTTTTTCCTAGTTTAGGCCTAGGAGCTCAGTAAATGCACGTCTGGTCTCCTCGCCTGTTGGCTCCGCCCCCCAAGAAATATAATTTTGATGCCTTGACATATACCTGGAAGAATATTTAACATTTTCAAAAAAAGACATACACGAGGAGAGACAATCTAGTGTCAACTTAAAAAACATGATCTGAAGACCTGAATGTGAAAGCTGAACCAACACATCTAAATTTCTCACTCAATTTTGAATGTAAGTTGCTCATGACCTGCAATGCACTTCCATTTGGTGATTGATGAAAGCCACCATAATCACATTGAAAGTAAGAGAAAATTTCCAGTTTTTTAGAAGTCCTGAAGAAAAATCACAAAATCACAAGGTGACCAAGTCTCCCTGAGCCTTGAGTTGATTCCAGAATGCAACCAGGTCTTCAGCACTAGTGTTTTTAATATCACAGACAAATAAAACCCCTACCTCTAAAGTATCTGCTGTTTAACCACACCTCATAATACAATAGAGCAAAATAAAATATGCTATTACTTAATAAATTAATTTATTTCATGATAGTGAGAGTCTACAAGACATCATGTGCGGGAATTACCCTCATGACCACTAGGAGGAACTTTCAGGAAATGGTTTAAGAATTTGAGATCCAAAAAAACAGGCCGAAAATTACCCAGTGATCCTGAACAGATCTCACCCAAGCCTCCCAAAAGAGGCTCAAATCTGCCCCTCCCACCAGAGATTGGTCTTGCATGGGGGCTGCACCTTCATGCAGTTTTTGAGGCTGGGTATATTTCTTGGTCATTTGCTTAGACCAAAAAGAGCTGACTTCCAGGAGGATTTGAAGTAACCAGAACTCTGGCAAAGGCTTTCTGAATCCTAGATTGCTGAAAAACGAAAAGCCTCTGGAAGATCAAAACTTACCCTTAGATTTTTTTTATTTTGAGGCAAAAAACCCTCCTTTTCCCCCAGTGACCGTACAAATATTAGCATCCAATCTTGGTACAAACAAAGTTTTACCCTGAAAGGGAAGAAGTAATCTTAGTTTTCGAAACCATATCAGCAGGCTAACATTTGAGCCATAATGCTTGTCTAGCCAGAACACATAAAGCAGCATTTTTAGCATAAATATGAATCATTTTCACTGGATCACAAGTAAAGCTATTTGCTGTTCTCATTAGATTAGTGTGATCGAGAAGCTCATCCAAAGTAGTTTCCCCAGAAACAAGTTCTGAAATGTTATCACACCAAACAGCAGTAGCAGCAGCTACACAGGCAACACTGACACCCAACCTAAACATAAAATCTGCAAGCTGAAAGGATTATCTATGAAAACCTTCAAGTTTATCCAAAGGATCTTTAAAAGAGGAACTATTCTCCAAAGGAACAGTAGGAAGCCTAGCTAGAGTGGAAATAGCTGCATCCACCTTAGGAATAGTTTCCCAAATTGCAGTATTAACAGAAGGAAGAGGAAACAGATTTAAATGTAACAGATGGAACAAAAGGGATACGTACGTGACTTCTGCCATTTCTTAGAAACAAGTTCAGAAACTGAATGAGTTAAGGCCAAAGAAGGATCACCATACAATCCTTGTATGTGTCTTTGCTTAAAGGGACAGTCTACTCCAGAATTTGTATTGTTTAAAAAGAAAGATAATCCCTTTTTCTTTCCTATGGCACAGAGAGTCCATGACGTCATTCCAATTACTAGTAGGAGGAGGCAAAGAGCACCCCAGCAAAGCTGTTGAGTGTAACTTCCCTTACCCATAATCCCCAGTCATTCTCTTTGCCTCTGTCAATGGAGGATGTGCGAAGACGGTGTCTTAAGATATTTAATCCTTTTATTGGTACTTTTCCCTGCAAGCAAGGATTGGGGTCTAGCTGTGTCCACTTCAATCTCATTAGTAAGAGTAGTGGTGGCTTTTAGCAGAAGGCGTGAGGTAGTCTTTGCTTTACTTCTAACACATTTGCTACCCCATTGCAGAAAGCCAGGGTTGGTTACTCTGTTCTTTCTTTTACTACAGGTCCATGACAGGGAGTGCAGTGCCTGTCACACCTCAGTAGCTGCTATCTGCCCTGCAGCTGGATCCACAGGTAAGTGCCTTTGCCTTCTAGGTACTGAAGGACAGCACTTCAGAGGTTAACCCTCAAATGGATCACTTTCTAGGACAAAGCTATCCTGTTTGATTTATGGGTACATATTTGGGGCAGCTTTATGGGCATATGAGTCTATACATGGAGACACCTTATTAGTATGAGATAGTAAGGAGAGACTTTAAGGTTAATTTTCCCTAAAAGCTTTTGGCTTAACTTTTAAGGGTAAAACTCTGTTTGGGCCTGGTTTGGCAGAAAACATTTCAGAGATTACGGGTGGAAAAGGATCTTTCCTACCTCAGGACAAGAAGAATAGACCTAAGGGTCGACAGACTTCTAATTTCCAATCCTTTTGCAACTTTAAAAGGACAGAAGTCCTCCTCTTCCAAACCAGAACAATCCAGGACCACTTGGAAATCCAGCCAGCCCTGGAACAAGGGAAAACAAAGCAAAAAACCTTCTGCTGACTTTAAATCAGAATGAAGGGTCCGCCCCTGATCCTATTTTAGATCAGGTGGGGCACATGTTTTCTCTTTTTCGACAGGCTTGGATATGCAATGTCCCAGATCCATGGGCTGTGGACATAGTATTCCAGGGTTACAAAATAGGATTCAAGTCTTGCCCTCCAAAGGGCAGATTTCACCTGTCAAAAGTATCCTCAAACCAGGTAAAGAGGGAAGCCTTCTTAAATTGCGTAAAGGACCTATCCTTCTGGGAGTTATTGTACCAGTCCCTCTAGAGGAACAAGGTCTAGGATTCTATTCAAATCTATTTGTGGTTCCCAAAAAGGAGGAAACTTTTCGTCCCATCCTAGATCTAAAGTGTCTCAACAAATTCCTCAGGGTTCCGTCCTTCAAGATGGAAACTATTTGTTCCATTCTTCCATTGGTTCAGGAAGGTCAGTTCATAACGACCATAGACCTAAGGGATGCGTATTTACACGTTCCCATTCACAGGGATCATTACCAATTTCTAAGGTTTGCCTTTCTGGACATGCATTTCCAGTTTATTGCCCTTCCGTTTGGTCTTGCCACAGCTCCCAGAATATTCACAAAGGTTCTGCCCTTTTGGGAGTGATCAGATCTCAGGGATTTGCTGTGGCGCCTTATCTAGACGACATCTTGGTTCAGGTGTCATCTTTTCAACTAGCAAAATCTCAAACAACGATCTTGTTTTTTTCTACGTTCCCACGGGTGGAAGGTGAATCTGGAAAAGTTCTTTAGTTCCAACTACAAAAGTGTGTTTCTTAGGGACAATCAGATTCCCTGTCCATAAGGATTTTCCTGACGGACGTCAGAGAATCCAAACTTCTTGCCTTTCCCTCCAGTCTGCTTTTCATCCATCAGTGGCTCAATGTATGGAGGTGATTGGTCTGATGGCAGCTTCCATGGACATCATTCCTTTTGCTCGGTTCCATCTGCGACTGCTGCAGCTTTGCATGCTCCATCAATGGAACTAAGACCATTCAGATTTATCGTAGAGGATAAATCTGGACCCCCTAACAAGAGCTCTCTCATGGTGGATGTCACAGGAACATATGTATCGGGTGCATTGCTTCCTGAGACCTTCCTGGGTGATTGTGACTACGGACACCAGCCTGTCAGGCTGGGGAGCTGTTTGGGGTTCTCTGAAAGCTCAGGGCCTGTGGTCTCTGGAAGAGTCTTCTCTTCCCATAAACATCTTGGAGTTGAGAGCAAACTTCAATGCCTTGACAGCTTGGTCTCAATTATCTTTAGTCCGGTTTATCAGATTCCAGTCGGACATCACCTCAGTGTCTTACATCAACCACCAGGGAGGAACTCGGAGTTCCTTAGCCATGAAGGAGGTGACTTGCATTCTTCAGTGGGCGGAAGCTCACGATTGTCTCCTATCTGCCATCCACATTTCAGGAGTGGACAATTGGGAGGCAGATTTTCTGAGCAGACAGAATTTTAATCTCGGGGAGTGGGCTCTCCATCCACAAGTGTTCTCCAGGATAACCCTCAGATGGGGTGTTCCGGAGTTGGATCTAATGGCATCTCATCAAAACCCCAAAGCTTTCAAAGTATGGTTCAAGATCAAGAGATCCTCAGGCCGCTCTGATAGATGCTCTGGCAGTCCCTTGGGATTTCAAGCTAGCATACCTGTTTCCTCTGTTTGCTCTCTTTCCATGAGTCATTGCTCGTATCAAGCAGGAGAGAGCATCTGTGATTTTAATAGCTCCTGCCTGGCCTCGTAGGATCTGGTTTGCGGATCTGGTGAACATGTCATCTCTTCCACCTTGGAGGTTACCTCTGAGGAAGGACATTCTAATTCAGGGTCCTTTCCAACATCCAAATCTAGATTCTCTAAAGCTGACTGCTTGGAAATTGAATGCCTAGTCCTGTCTAGACGTGATTTTTCGGAGGCAGTCATTGATACTATGCTTCAAGCTCATAAACCTATTACTTGGAGTCGGGTGAGGATTCCCCGAATTTTATCTTTTCTTTAGGATGGCCTGAATCTGGATCTGCTCTGTCTATCCTTTTGCACAAACGTCTGGCAGAATTACCAGATGTTCAAGCTTTTGTTCAGGCCCTAGTCAGAATCAGGCCTGTGTTTAAACCTGTTGCTCCTCCTTGGATCCTTAACCTAGTTCTAAAGTTTTGCAGCAGGCTCCATTTGAGCCGATGCATGTTGTTGATATAAAATTGTTATCTTGGAAGGTTTTGTTTCCTCTTGCTATTTCTTCTGCTCGCAGAGTTTCTAAGCTTTCTGAGTTTCTGATGGTGGTGTTGAATCGATACATTTATCAGGAAATTGTTGTTCCTTCTTTTTGTCCTAATCCTTCTCATAAGGAACGTCTTTTGCATAAATTTGACATTGTGCGTGCTCTAAAATTTTACTTACAAGCTACTAAAGATTTTTGGCAATCTTCTGCACCGTTTGTTGTTTTCTCTTGAAAGCGTAAGGGTCAGAAGGCCACTTCTACTACTGTTTCCCTCTGGTTAAGAAGTATGATTCGTTTTGCTTATGAGACTGCTGGACAGCAGCCTCCTGAGAGAATTACGGCTCATTCTACTAGGGCTGTCTCCTCTTCTTGGGCTTTCAAAAATGAAGCATCTGTGGAACAGATTTGCAAGGCGGCAACAGGGTCTTCTACAAATTTGATACTTTTGCCTCGGCTGAGGCCTCTTTTGGGAGAAAGGTTCTTCAAGCAGTGATGCCTTCTGTTTAGGTCCTCTTGCCTTGTTCTCCCTCCCTGTTCATTCCGTGTCCTCTAGCTTGGGTATTGGTTCCCACTAGTAATTGGAATGACATTGTGGACTCTCCATGCCATATGATAGAAAACAAAATGTATGCTTACCTGATAAGAGTCCACGACCCCGCCCTCTTTTTAAATTATAATTCGGCAGTTTTTTTGAGTAAACCTATTCACCCTTGTGTTTCTTCTTTTTACATTTTTCCTTCGGCTGAATGACTGGGGATTATGGGTAAGGGAAGTTACATTTAACAGCTTTGCTGGGATGCTCTTTGCCTCCTCCTGCTGGCCAGGAGTTGAATATCCCACTAGTAATTGAAATTACGTCATGGACTCTCCATGCCCGGAAAGAAAGAAATTTATCAGATAAGCATACATTTTGTTATTTTTGCATAACCAACACTGTTATATTAATATGATTTTTACCTCTGTGATTACCTTGTATCTAAGCCTCTGCAGACTGCCCTCTTATATCAGTTCTTTTGACAGCATTGCATTTTAGCCAATCAGTGCTGACTCAACTCCACGGGAGTGAGCACAATGTTATCTTTATGGCAAGCATGAACCAGCACTCTCTAGCTGTGAAAAAACTGTCAAAATGCACTGAGATAAGAGGTGGCCTTCAATGACTTAGAAATTAGCATACAAGCCTACCTAGGTTAAGCTTTCAACAAAGAATACCAAGAAAAAGCAAGTTTGATGAAAAAAGGTAAATTGGAAAGTTGTTTTATTTTGCATGCCCTATCTGAATCATGAGTTTAATTTTGAATAGACTGTCCCTTTAACAGCTGGAGGAATAACGCCAAACACTTAATAGCGAATATACTCAAACTTCAGGAAAAGTTTAGAGGAACTCTCCTGGGAGCAACCTAAAAAGGCAAAAACCCTTGGACACACTGAAAAGAAGGCAGCACCGCAAAACCCTGTTTAGTGTTAGGAATGGACTCAGCACATAAGGTACATAGCTAAGTAAGGAAACACACCTGAGAATCCTTACAAGCTGGTGGGGGTTCACTTTTATAGGATCAGCTGACAGAACAAACAGCTGGACGAATTTTCTCCATAGTAACAGTAAGGAAATAGCTTAAAGGGACACTAAACCCAAATTTTTTCTTTCGTGCTTCAGATAGAGCATGACATTTTAAGCAACTTTCTAATTTACTCCCAAAGGGAGCAGAGAGCTTTATACCAGGGGATAGGTGGATAAATACACATTTCACCTGGTATGGGCAGTGGATCCCACAGGGAGCAGAACGCTTTATACCACAGGATTGGTGGATAAAACATAATTTATGTAAGAACTTACCTGATAAATTCATTTCTTTCATATTAGCAAGAGTCCATGAGCTAGTGACGTATGGGATATACATTCCTACCAGGAGGGGCAAAGTTTCCCAAACCTCAAAATGCCTATAAATACACCCCTCACCACACCCACAATTCAGTTTAACGAATAGCCAAGAAGTGGGGTGATAAAAAAGTGCGAAAGCATATAAAATAAGGAATTGGAATAATTGTGCTTTATACAAAATCATAACCACCACAAAAAAAGGGCGGGCCTCATGGACTCTTGCTAATATGAAAGAAATGAATTTATCAGGTAAGTTCTTACATAAATTATGTTTTCTTTCATGTAATTAGCAAGAGTCCATGAGCTAGTGACGTATGGGATAATGACTACCCAAGATGTGGATCTTTCCACACAAGAGTCACTAGAGAGGGAGGGATAAAATAAAGACAGCCAATTCCTGCTGAAAATAATCCACACCCAAAATAAAGTTTAACGAAAAACATAAGCAGAAGATTCAAACTGAAACCGCTGCCTGAAGTACATTTCTACCAAAAACTGCTTCAGAAGAAGAAAATACATCAAAATGGTAGAATTTAGTAAAAGTATGCAAAGAGGACCAAGTTGCTGCTTTGCAGATCTGGTCAACCGAAGCTTCATTCCTAAACGCCCAGGAAGTAGAAACTGACCTAGTAGAATGAGCTGTAATTCTCTGAGGCGGAGTTTTACCCGACTCAACATAGGCAAGATGAATTAAAGATTTCAACCAAGATGCCAAAGAAATGGCAGAAGCTTTCTGGCCTTTTCTAGAACCGGAAAAGATAACAAATAGACTAGAAGTCTTACGAAAAGATTTCGTAGCTTCA
Organism: Bombina bombina; assembly: GCF_027579735.1. Taxonomy (NCBI): domain Eukaryota; kingdom Metazoa; phylum Chordata; class Amphibia; order Anura; family Bombinatoridae; genus Bombina; species Bombina bombina. The sequence goes on from NC_069502.1 coordinate 455,605,299, forward strand.
ACATAATATTTCAAAGCTCTAACAACATCCAAAGAATGCAACGATTTCTCCTTAGAATTCTTAGGATTAGGACATAATGAAGGAACCACAATTTCTCTACTAATGTTGTTGGAATTCACAACTTTAGGTAAAAATTCAAAAGAAGTTCGCAACACCGCCTTATCCTGATGAAAAATCAGAAAAGGAGACTCACAAGAAAGAGCAGATAATTCAGAAACTCTTCTGGCAGAAGAGATGGCCAAAAGGAACAAAACTTTCCAAGAAAGTAATTTAATGTCCAATGAATGCATAGGTTCAAACGGAGGAGCTTGAAGAGCTCCCAGAACCAAATTCAAACTCCAAGGAGGAGAAATTGACTTAATGACAGGTTTTATACGAACCAACGCTTGTACAAAACAATGAATATCAGGAAGAATAGCAATCTTTCTGTGAAAAAGAACAGAAAGAGCAGAGATTTGTCCTTTCAAAGAACTTGCGGACAAACCCTTATCTAAACCATCCTGAAGGAACTGTAAAATTCTCGGTATTCTAAAAGAATGCCAGGAAAAATGATGAGAAAGACACCAAGAAATATAAGTCTTCCAGACTCTATAATATATCTCTCGAGATACAGATTTACGAGCCTGTAACATAGTATTAATCACAGAGTCAGAGAAACCTCTTTGACCAAGAATCAAGCGTTCAATCTCCATACCTTTAAATTTAAGGATTTCAGATCCTGATGGAAAAAAGGGCCTTGTGACAGAAGGTCTGGTCTTAACGGAAGAGTCCACGGTTGGCAAGAGGCCATCCGGACAAGATCCGCATACCAAAACCTGTGAGGCCATGCCGGAGCTACCAGCAGAACAAACGAGCATTCCTTCAGAATCTTGGAGATTACTCTTGGAAGAAGAACTAGAGGCGGAAAGATATAGGCAGGATGATACTTCCAAGGAAGTGATAATGCATCCACTGCCTCCGCCTGAGGATCCCGGGATCTGGACAGATACCTGGGAAGTTTCTTGTTTAGATGGGACGCCATCAGATCTATTTCTGGAAGTTCCCACATTTGAACAATCTGAAGAAATACCTCTGGGTGAAGAGACCATTCGCCCGGATGCAACGTTTGGCGACTGAGATAATCCGCTTCCCAATTGTCTACACCTGGGATATGAACCGCAGAGATTAGACAGGAGCTGGATTCCGCCCAAACCAAAATTCGAGATACTTCTTTCATAGCCAGAGGACTGTGAGTCCCTCCTTGATGATTGATGTATGCCACAGTTGTGACATTGTCTGTCTGAAAACAAATGAACGATTCTCTCTTCAGAAGAGGCCAAAACTGAAGAGCTCTGAAAATTGCACGGAGTTCCAAAATATTGATCGGTAATCTCACCTCCTGAGATTCCCAAACTCCTTGTGCCGTCAGAGATCCCCACACAGCTCCCCAACCTGTGAGACTTGCATCTGTTGAAATTACAGTCCAGGTCGGAAGCACAAAAGAAGCCCCCTGAATTAAACGATGGTGATCTGTCCACCATGTTAGAGAGTGTCGAACAATCGGTTTTAAAGATATTAATTGAGATATCTTCGTGTAATCCTTGCACCATTGCTTCAGCATACAGAGCTGAAGAGGTCGCATGTGAAAACGAGCAAAGGGGATCGCGTCCGATGCAGCAGTCATAAGACCTAGAATTTCCATGCATAAGGCTACCGAAGGGAATGATTGTGACTGAAGGTTTCGACAAGCTGTAATCAACTTTAGACGTCTCTTGTCTGCTAAAGACAGAGTCATGGACACTGAATCCATCTGGAAACCCAGAAAGGTTACCCTTGTCTGAGGAATCAAAGAACTTTTTGGTAAATTGATCCTCCAACCATGATCTTGAAGAAACAACACAAGTCGATTCGTATGAGATTCTGCTAAATGTAAAGACTGAGCAAGTACCAAGATATCGTCCAAATAAGGAAATACCACAATACACTGTTCTCTGATTACAGACAGCAGGGCACCGAGAACCTTTGTAAAAATTCTTGGAGCTGTAGCTAGGCCAAACGGCAGAGCCACAAATTGGTAATGCTTGTCCAGAAACGAGAATCTCAGGAACTGATAATGATCTGGATGAATCGGAATATGCAGATATGCATCCTGTAAATCTATCGTGGACATATAATTCCCTTGCTGAACAAAAGGTAAGATAGTCCTTACAGTTACCATCTTGAACGTTGGTATCCTTACATAACGATTCAATATTTTTAGATCCAGAACTGGTCTGAAAGAATTCTCCTTCTTTGGTACAATGAAGAGATTTGAATAAAACCCCATCCCCTGTTCCGGAACTGGAACTGGCATAATTACTCCAGTCAACTCTAGATCTGAAACACATTTCAGAAATGCTTGAGCTTTTACTGGATTTACTGGGACACGGGAAAGAAAAAATCTCTTTGCAGGAGGTCTCAACTTGAAACCAATTCTGTACCCTTCTGAAACAATGCTCTGAATCCAAAGATTGTGAACAGAATTGATCCAAATTTCCTTGAAAAAACGTAACCTGCCCCCTACCAGCTGAGCTGGAATGAGGGCCGCACCTTCATGTGGACTTAGAAGCAGGCTTTGCCTTTCTAGCTGGCTTGGATTTATTCCAGACTGGAGATGGTCTCCAAACTGAAACTGCTCCTGAGGATGAAGGATCAGGCTTTTGTTCTTTGTTGAAACGAAAGGAACGAAAACGATTATTAGCCCTGTTTTTACCTTTAGATTTTTTATCCTGTGGTAAAAAAGTTCCTTTCCCACCAGTAACAGTTGAAATAATGGAATCCAACTGAGAACCAAATAATTTGTTACCCTGGAAAGAAATGGAAAGTAAAGTTGATTTAGAAGCCATATCAGCATTCCAAGTTTTAAGCCATAAAGCTCTTCTAGCTAAAATAGCTAGAGACATAAACCTGACATCAACTCTGATAATATCAAAAATTATTAGCATGCTGAAGAAGAATAATAATATCATGAGAATCACGATGTGTTACTTGTTGCGCTAAAGTTTCCAACCAAAAAGTTGAAGCTGCAGCAACATCAGCCAAAGATATAGCAGGTCTAAGAAGATTACCTGAACACAGATAAGCTTTTCTTAGAAAGGACTCAATTTTCCTATCTAGAGGATCCTTAAACGAAGTACCATCTGACGTAGGAATAGTAGTACGTTTAGCAAGGGTAGAAATAGCCCCATCAACTTTAGGGATCTTGTCCCAAAATTCTAATCTGTCAGACGGCACAGGATATAATTGCTTAAAACGTTTAGAAGGAGTAAATGAATTACCCAAATTATCCCATTCTTTGGAAATTACTGCAGAAATAGCATTAGGAACAGGAAAAACTTCTGGAATAACCACAGGAGCTTTAAATACCTTATCTAAACGTTTAGAATTAGTATCAAGAGGACCAGAATCCTCTATTTCTAAAGCAATTAGTACTTCTTTAAGTAAAGAACGAATAAATTCCATTTTAAATAAATATGAAGATTTATCAGCATCAACCTCTGAGACAGAATCCTCTGAACCAGAGGAATCATCAGAATCAGAATGATGATGTTCAGTTAAAAATTCATCTGTAGGGAGAGAAGTTTTAAAAGATTTTTTATGTTTACTAGAAGGAGAAATAACAGACATAGCCTTCTTTATGGATTCAGAAACAAAATCTCTTATATTATCAGGAACATTCTGCACCTTAGATGTTGAAGGAACTGCAACAGGCAATGGTACTTTACTAAAGGAAATATTATCTGCTTTAACAAGTTTGTCATGACAATCAATACAAACAACAGCTGGAGGAATAGCTACCAAAAGTTTACAGCAGATACACTTAGCTTTGGTAGATTCAGCACTTGACAGCGATTTTCCTGTAGTATCTTCTGACTCAGATGCAACGTGAGACATCTTGCAATATGTAAGAGAAAAAACAACATATATAAAGCAAAATTGATCAAATTCCTTAAATGACAGTTTCAGGAATGGGAAAAAATGCCAAAGAACAAGCTTCTAGCAACCAGAAGTAATAAAAAAATGAGACTTAAATAATGTGGAGACAAAAGTGACGCCCATATTTTTTCGCGCCAAATAAGACGCCCACATTATTTGGCGCCTAAATGCTTTTTGGCGCCAAAAATGACGCCACATCCGGAACGCCGACATTTTTGGCGCAAAATAACGTCAAAAAATGACGCAACTTCCGGCGACACGTATGACGCCGGAAACGGAAATAGAATTTTTGCGCCAAAAAAGTCCGCGCCAAGAATGACGCAATAAAATGAAGCATTTTCAGCCCCCGCGAACCTAACAGCCCACAGGGAAAAAGTCAAATTTTAAGGTAAGAAAAATGTTAAATTAAAATGCATTATCCCAAATATGAAACTGACTGTCTGAAAATAAGGAAAGTTGAACATTCTGAGTCAAGGCAAATAAATGTTTGAATACATATATTTAGAACTTTATAAACAAAGTGCCCAACCATAGCTAGGAGTGTCACAGAAAATAAGACTTACTTACCCCAGGACACTCATCTACATATAGCAGATAGCCAAACCAGTACTGAAACGAGAATCAGCAGAGGTAATGGTATATATAAGAGTATATCGTCGATCTGAAAAGGGAGGTAAGAGATGAATCTCTACGACCGATAACAGAGAACCTATGAAATAGACCCCTTAGAAGGAGATCACTGCATTCAAATAGGCAATACTCTCCTCACATCCCTCTGACATTCACTGCACGCTGAGAGGAAAACCGGGCTCCAACTTGCTGCGGAGCGCATATCAACGTAGAATCTAGCACAAACTTACTTCACCACCTCCATCGGAGGCAAAGTTTGTAAAACTGAATTGTGGGTGTGGTGAGGGGTGTATTTATAGGCATTTTGAGGTTTGGGAAACTTTGCCCCTCCTGGTAGGAATGTATATCCCATACGTCACTAGCTCATGGACTCTTGCTAATTACATGAAAGAAATACACATTTCACCTGGTGAGGGCAGTAGATCCCACAGGGAGCAGAGCGCTAGATACCAGGGGATTGGTGGATAAATACACATTTCACCTGGGAAGCTGGCAGTGCCAAGTTTAAAGAGAAAGTAACCTTATATAGACTACAGTATTAAGTGTCCAAAAAGTGCTTAAAACTTCTTATAAAAGATGTGTGGTCTATAAATATATGTCCTTAGCCTATTTAAATCTTGCATACATGTTCATACTAATAGTCAGTAGGCTATGAAGCTGCAAAATACTTACCGATCAGCACCTTTGACCACTGTGCTTTCCTCAGCTGCAGCAACTGCTTTGAGAAGACAGGCCCATTCGAGGCTGTGTAAACACAATGCCAAAGGTATTACAAGCAATAGGATTCTACAACCCAGGGGATTGGCAAATCCATATTTCACCTGGGGAGGACTGTGGATCCCACAAGGAGCAGCACACTGTAGACCAGGTGATTGGTAGATAAATACAAATTTTACTTGGGAAGCCTGTGACATTGTCACACTTAAAAAAGATATTTCACTGTCTGTGACTGGAAATTCCTGGTCTACCCTATTGTTTGACAAGGCACTGACGCGGAAAGGTCTCTCAGATCAGTTGGAGAACCCCACTAAATGACGAGTAAATCAGCACTTTAGGATTCACCTCACTCCATCAAAGAAGTAAAAGAATGACTGAGGATTCAGGGGAAGTGGAGGAGATTTAAAGCTCTGGAAAGTTGGAGTGTCTTGCCTCCTCCTAGTGGTCAGGAGGGTAATTCCTACACGGGACTTGTCTCTCACTAGCTAAAGAAACATAATATTTAATTTCTTTCAGATGAAGTGTCCTTATAAATGATAGTGACACTATAGAACTGTTACCTATCATCCCAGGCTCTGAAGAAGCAGATCCAATAAAGCAATATGGTGAACTGCTTTCTCCAGCCTTTACCAAAATAAGATATCAATGGGAGACCTTAACTTTGCTAGGGGAATATGAATGTGATGTCAGCCAAATATAGCAACAAACTGACAATGTAAAGATTTCACAGCAAAAAGGTGTGTGCCTGAAATCATATACACAAATGGGAACAGGAGGGGCATGTATCCTTTAGGTCAGGGGATTTCAAACCTGTCCTCAGACCTCCCTAGCAGGCCAGATTTTCAAGATTACCTTGAGTGAGAGCAGGTTAATAACCAAGTTTAGTAATCGGTTGATTATTTCACCTGTGCTCCCGTTCAGATATCCTGAAAATCTGCATGAGGATAGGTTTGAAAGAACCAGCGTTAAGTCTAATGCAGTCATGAATGTTCCGTTTCCAGAGCAAGAGAAAACATGTTACAGTAAACTCCCAGTTAACCAGCACCCATGGGGATTGGTATATTCCCGATAGGTGTAGTTTCTGGTTGCTTGAGAGTTACTAATAAAAATAGGCCTAACTAGGTTCTATAACCCATACTATACTATAAACACTGTATTTACTTGATGTTAATATTTTAATACAGTAAATCAAAGCAAATTATTAAATAATATTAATGCCAGTTCCGTTCAGTACTGGGCACCCAGCGGCAGCGTGATGTCAAATTCTCAGACTGCCTTGTGCTCACTACTTTTAAGAGCAGTTATGTAGGGTCTGGTAGCATGAAAAAGGCCTTGCTTTCACCTTTGAGAGCCCACTATAGAGAAAGGAAGCTGCAGAGCAAAGTTATTGTTAATTTTAATGTACAGTATCTTCATTCTTTGTCTATGCAAACTAAACTGCAGTCTGCACTATCTCAGCCCAAATAAGTAGAAACAGAACTGAAGCCAACAGGAAGAGAGGGGGTATATGGAGCGGGAAGGCACCCTAAATATTTCTGCGAGGATTTCTACCTACTTCATTAACAAAAGTAGCGTGACCACAGGTATGAGAAAGAAGTCATATAGACATCAATTAACCCTTTCACTACCGGGACTTTTACACAAAAACTTGCCCAAAGTACCAGATTTTTTATTTAGCATTTTTGCTATCACTCCATTTAAAACAGAAATAGAGCCTTGTTTTTTTTTAAATTTAATTGTCAAATCTATATACTGTGATTTACATACTGCTTGTTCAATCCTGATACGAATGGTTGTAAAAGTTTCTCTGGGATCCCCTTTGTTCAGAAATAGCAGACATATATGGCTTCCATTGCTTTTTGGCAATTAGGACTCTAATTCTAGCTGTGCACCATACTTCTTTTATTCCCGGCAGTGAAGGGGTTAATTAAGTAGCTTAAAAGGTTAATTTTAGCTTTAGTGTAGAGATTAGCCTCCCACCTGACCCCTCCTAAACAGCTCTCTTCCCTCCCCCCACTGGTTACCCCCAACTTAGGTACTGGCAGACAGTATAAAAAATATAATTTTTTTTTTTAATATTTTCTGCAGTGTAGGAAATCCCCTCCTTACCCCCCCCAACCAGCTCTCTAAACCTTCCCCTCTCTGTTAGGCACCATCTTATGTACTGGCAGCTGTCTGCCAGTACTTATAAACTGCTCTTTAAATTTTTTTTTATTTTTTTATTTATTCCTTATTTCTGTAGTGTAGGGTCCCCCCCACCCGTGATCTTTAGTTAGGGCCCCCCACACCCCAGATCCCCTTTTTTCTGTAACATGGCTGCCCCCGTCCCTTTATTTTTTGCCATAGCGTAGGGCCCTCCCACTCCCCTGCTGGGCACCCAACCGCCTCCCGCCGACACCAGCAACAATCGTTACAGACGGTGACACACACAGTGTCACCGTCTGTAACGATCAGGCATCTGCCCTTATATGGTGCCTTAGCACAGATCGCGCTCTGGCTCCATATGCGGCAGATGCCTGAAGCTTCAGGAGCAGCTGAGAGTAAGCAAAGTACTGCAAGACACATATACGTCTTTTTGGGTGAAGGGGTTAATTAGGAGATTAAAGCCAATGTTTTGTTGCATCTAAGAGAGTCTATTTTAAATGTAAGCATAGTTAAAAAGAGATAAGTTGTGCACAGAGAAGCACTTTCCATCAAATTCAAACTCAATTTAAACAGCTTTAACTTAAATTTTATTTCATGCATAAACTTTCTCATGTTTAACCCCTTCACTATCGGGACTTTCAGAGAAAAAAGTGCCCAAATTTAAACAGAAATAGAGCCTTGTTTTTTCTATTTACCTGTCAAAACTATATATTTTTTTAAAGTAGACAACCCAAGGTATTGGTCTAGGCCCATTTGGTAGATTCATGCCACCATTTAACTGCCAAATGCGATCATTTAAAATAAATTTTTCACAAACTTTGGGTTTTTCACTGAAATTATTAACATACCGCTTTTGCAATCATAGCACAAATGATTGTAAAAGCTTCTGTGGGATCCCCTTTGTTCAGCAATAGACATGCATGGCTTTGCCATTGCTTTTTTGGTAATTAGGCCACAAACTGGAGCTGCACACCACACTTTTATTATTCCCGGCAGTGAAGGGGTTAATCAGGTAGCTTGTAAGGTTAATTTTAGCTTTAGTGTAGAGATTGCCCTCCTGTCTGACACCTCCCACCCCCTGATCCCTCCCAAACAGCTTTCTTTTCTCCCTTACCCCCTACTGGTCACCGCATCTTAGGTACTAGCAGACAGTCTGCCAATATGAAAATTTAAGGCAATTTTTTTAGTATTAAGTTTTTTAAAAATATTTTATGCAGTGTAGGATCACCCCTTACCGTCCAACCTCCCTGATCCCTCCTAAACAGCTCTCTAACCATCCCCTCTAGCTAGTGTCTGCCAGCTTAGGTACTGTCTGCCAGTACCTAAAGAACACTTTTTTTTCTTTAGTGTAGTGGTCCCCCCACCTTCCCCAATCATTAGTTATGGACCCCTATCCCACATTTTTTCTGCAGCGTAAAGCCCCTTCCTTCCCTCTCTTTTTATTTTCCTGCAGTATAGAGCCCTCCCACTTCCTCCCCCTTCACTGCTAGACCGCCCACCCGCCTCCCGGATTTCATCCTGCACCTCCAGCAGATGATCGTTACAGTGACACACACAGTGTCACCGTCTGTAACAATCTGGCATTGTCCTCAAATAGAACTGGAGCAGATGCCATGAGTTCAGGAACTCCAGCTCTCGTCTGTAACTTAACAACGAGACTGCTGGACCTTCCTGCAGCACTGACGTGTATATATAAGTCGTGCAGTACGATAGCCAAAGTACAGCACAACGTATATATATATATATATACGGCTGATTGGGCCAAGGGGTTAAAGGGTCATTAAATTTACATTAAAGTTTAATGACTCAGATGAAGCATACAGTTAAAAAAACATAATAAAAATTACTTCCATTGTAAAAATATGCACAATATTTTATACGCATACTTTGAGGCTCCAAAAGTGCACAGTATATGCATTTTAATATTGTACTGCTCATTTATAATTCAAAGTGCTGTTGGATTGTCGCTTTGTGTATTTGTCAGTTATTCAATTCTACTATATTTAGTGGTTCTTTAAATATTGATCTTTTATATGAATGTGTTTAAATGGACAGTATAGTCAAAATGTCTCTTAATATTCAGATAGAGCGTGCACTTTATACAACTTTCCAACTTCTCTCTCTTGGCATCCGTTGTAGACTCAGGAGTAGTAAACCACTGGGAGCTAGATGCTGATAGGTAGAAGCTCACATATGCTTCTTATTATTTGCTCACTAGACGTTTTCAGCTAGCTCACAGTAGCGCATTTTTGCTCCTTCAATAAAGGACACCAAGAGAATGAAGCAAATTAGATAACAGAAATTAAATTGGGAAAATGTTTCAAGTTGTACGCTCTGTCTGAATCACAAATTCAAACAAAATGGGTTTCATGTCCTTATAAAGTCTCTAGAAAAAGGACAACATGGACAAAACATTTTATTACATCACACCCCATGGGAATTATTATCCTCTACCTTTTCAGATTCAGGCTTGGTGGAGAGGCATGATGGTGCGAAGAGGACTCGGACCCTACCTGAATGTCAAGAGCAAGAAAGGGAAGGAAAAAGGGAAGAAAGCTAAAAAGGAGAAAGGAAAAAAGGGAGGAAAGAAGAAATAGTTATTTTATTTCACAGCAAGCTCCAACAGTAATATTTCTTAACAACCGTTTTACCTTTATTTGTATTTCTGCTAATTATCATTTTACAGAACAAATAAAATGTCAGCGTCCTACCGCATATTACTCACTGGTCAAAGCATGAGACCAGTAAAAAAACAGAAACAGACACTTTTAATTCAAATAACCACATTTATTGCTCTGCTTAATCTGAAACAGAAGAGCAGACAATTTGAAGAGAAACATCAAAATATAGTGACATTTATATATTCTTTAAACAATATTAAAAATATGGAATGTATTTACAGAAATACACAAATTATGTGGCATTTACAGGGGTTGAATTCCCACTCAGACCATCTTGTCATAACTAATCTGTACAAGACAAAGAACAATAAAATCCCCCACCCTCAAAAATACAATTTATAAACCAAAATATAAAATCTGGTTTAAAATTCCACTCAATTCTAAACCGTTTCACTCCGAACAATGAAAGAAACTGTATAAATCTTTACAGGAATCTACTATCTATGAGACATTATTAACAACTGATGTTAGTTGTAAATAACATGCTGATTTGCTAGTAGATTTAAGAGGCATATTAAGGCATTATTTCCCAATGACAATACTGTAATATAGGTGAAAGCTTGGGTGACTAACAATAGCTATTTCTCTTATGCAGATATTCAATATTTTGAAGAGAAAAAGCACCTGAAAATTTCTTCTGGGAAGGGAAAAAGAACTTGCTATGTTATTGTCACGTCTGCAACATTTTGTTATGGTACCGACTAGAAATAGTATGACCAGGTTTTTCAGTAAATACACAACATCATTTAATTAGTCATTATCAAGGCAATGATATCTAGCCATGGGCAATTTGTAATTTGTTATTGATACAAATGCTTAAAATGGCTCATATTGGCGCCAGATATTATAGTAAAAGTGCAGCTCACAAATATCTTATCCACACTTTTCTCTAATATATCCTGCGCCAAAATGAGATGAATGCTATGGACCACAGCTATTTTGGGCATTCATTACAATAACAAATTAATAATTACACGTCTCATAATTACACAAATAGGTTGTATGAATAAATTAAAGGGACATTATACACTCATTTTTTTCTTTGCATAAATGTTTTGTAGATGATCTATTTATATAGCCCATAAAGTTTTTTTTTAAAGTTTTTTATAGTTTTGCTTATTTTTAAATAAAATTGCTCTGATTTTCAGACTCCTAACCAAGCCCCAAAGTTTTATGAGAATACCGTCAGCTTCATATGCAAAAGAAGGGGGAGGGGGAGTGTCTTATTTCCCACTTGCAGTGGGCTTTCCAGCTCCCTTTTCAACAGAGCTAAACTGAGAGCTTCTAAGTAAGTTTATAAACAGTTTTATGCTGGATATTTATATCAGTATCTGTGCATCTTATTCTTTATAATAGTGTCTATTACATGCAGTTATATGAAAATGAGTGTATACTGTCCCTTTAACTCTTTAAAAGGGACATAAAGCCAATTTTTTTCTTTCATGATTCGGAGAGAGCATACAATTTTAAACAACTTTCCAGTGTACGTTTATTATTAAATTGTCTTTGTTTTCTGGTTATCCTTTGTTGAAAAGCAGGAAGGTAAGTTCAGGAGTGTGCACGTGTCTGCAGCACTATATGCTATATTGTTTACTCTATCTGAATCATGAAAGAAAAAAATGGGTTTTATGCCCATTTAAAAATGTCAGTTTCTGAAGCCTAAATAAAAAAATATATTAAAGCACAATTTAAGTAAATTGACTAATATTATGGTGATTAGATTACATTTATCTTGGATTCTTCTGACACAGGAGTAAAGGTGATGCTATGGAATTCCCTGTAACAACCCAGTATGTTTACCTTCCCCTATCCTGCACACAGCCATAGGTAATAATCTGCATAACCATGTGCCCTAATAAAAGGTATACTCTTTTCTTGACCGTCTGATGCATTTCTATCCCATTCTCAAGACCAGATTTATATTTAATCAGTACTGGTAGGTATATGGCTTTACCCACTGGAGTAAGTAAAAACATCACATGACGTCTAAGGAAGTAGGTATCCACTGCACATAGTCTTCCTGCTTAAGTCAGTTACAAATAGTCAAGCAATGTAAAAGAACTATATGAATACTGGTGAGTAGCAAAACTAAAACATATGAAGGTGAGGGAGGGAAAAACATCTACATAGGTATGAAGGGCATTGAATTGATATTAGTGAAACTATGCAAAGAAGCTCATGTGCCTGCCTTGCATAGCTGTTCTAATGAATCTTTAATCACAAGCCCAATTGACCAAAGTGAACCGAGACCTTAAAAAGAACAGAACTTTAGACATTTTGTTTTCTGTCAACATAAAGACGAACAAAAACCATAATTTATGCTTACCTAATACATTAATTTCATAGTGGTGAGAGTCCACAATTCATTACTCCTGGAAATTACTCTCCCTAACCACAAGTAGGAGGCAAAGATTCGGAAACCCCAAGAGCTCTATAAAACTACTCTCACCTTGCTGGCAATCAGTCTGACATATAACCAAGAAACTTCTGACCAAAGACTATTTTGGAAAAGTGAAAAAAACATCCAAAATGGAAAAGAAAACCAGATAGTTGTATAGCAACTTTGGTGAAAAGAAGAATCATTCTAAAAAAAACAAAATGTAGCAACTGACCTGGAAAAAAAAGGAGGAGTAATCCAATTAGGAAGAGACTAATCCTCATCCAAAAAAGTCTTATGAAACAAAAAAAAAGCTTAAACCAAGAAGCCAAAGACACAGCCGTAGCAAACTTGTCCTTTACTAGAACCAGAAAAAAAGAACAAACAGACTAAAAGATTATCGGAAATTCTATATAGCCTGCAGAAAAATCTGCAAAGCCAAATTGTGGAGAATTCTCTCCATAAAAATCTTAGGGCAAAAAGAAGTAAGAACGATTTCCAACATATTGTCCAAAGACACCACAAAAAATGAAACAGTCCACAAAACTGCCTTATCCCGAAGAAAAAACACAAGATAAGAAGAGACACAAGAGAAAACGGACAACTAAAACTGTCCTAACAGAAAAAATTGCCAAAAGCAAATATACATAGGCTCAAAAAAGCCTGCAAAAAACCCTTAAACCCAAATTATTTTTTTCGTGATTCAGATTGAACATGCAATTTTAAGCAACTTTCTAATTTACTACTATTATATTTTCTTCATTTTCTTGGTATTTTTATTTGAAAAGAAAGAATTTAAGTTTAGATGCCGGACCATTTTTGGTGAACAACCTGGGTTGTTCTTGCTGATTGGTGGATAAATTCACCCACCAATAAGCAAGTGCTGTCCAGGATCTGAACCAAAAATTGTCTGTCTCCTTAGCTTAGATGCCTTTTTCAAATAAAGATAGCAAGAGAACGAAGAAAAATTGATAATAGGAGTAAATTAGAAAGTTGCTTAAAGTTGCATGCTCTATCTGCATCACGAAAGAAAAAAAATTGGGTTCAGTATCCCTTTAAAACCAAATGAAGGGGCGGAGCCGGGACGGGCTGAGGAATGGCAGCTTAGTGAAGAAGCTCCGTGCAGACTTGCTGCTAAAATGGCATAAAATTGATGAGAGAGGCTAAAACTTAAGTACCAATAGATATCAGTACTATCAGAACACCCATCGGAGGGCTGAGGAGTCTCGAGAGGGGAAAGGCGCTACTAATAAGAGGAACTGTGTGACAAGACCTTGCACACTGGCGCATCAGACGCCATCTTTTCTACACACGTGGAGTTACTTTCAATCCTCAGGAGAACGCTTAATTGATCGGCTGACTTGGGATGCAATAACAAGTTAACTATTACCCGGAGGGGAAGCCAAAGAGTAACAGGAGGAGGAAGAGGTAAAAGGAGTGATTGACTTTTACAGCTCCTAAGCTACGGAACCGGAGGCACGCAGAGACGACCGGAACAAGGTTATTAAATAAACAGGGGTCTGATACTGGGCAGACAATAATGTGGAGAGGGGGAGAATGTTCATAAGATAAAGATGTGACTGAAGAGAAGGGACTTGTAAAGTGGGAAGAAATATATACCCAGAGGCTCTTTATGAGATAGAGGGCGCAGCTACAACACAGGCCCCACAGATGCAAGGAAATTAACTTTTTCAGTGTCAAAGACAACACACTTTGCTCTTTTCTCATTCAAAAATTACATTTAAGCAACAGGGTTACTCATAACTTTAATGACCTGAGGGATAAGTACAAAAATGTATTTGCTGTGACCAACAGGGAAAATTGCAGCACTTAAAAGTTAAAAGAATGATTTAATTGGGAGATGATGCAGCTATTATAAATACACGCGGAAACAGCTCCACAAACAATATGCCTACTGAAAACACCTGAAGATACTCATATGCATATAAGTTATAACTAACATGTTCAAGGTTTATTATGCTTTCTTGATCTGCAGTCAAGACATTTTATATACATGATGGAACTTTAAAGACACCTTAGTCCTGGGGTGTTTAACATTTGCTGAAAAGTGCCTAGAGGAAATTAGATCACATCTCACTAAAAACAAAGATTGGGGCACTGTAGATATCTTTAGCTGATCTGGCCCTGTAGGCGCTGTGAAGCTGGGAATTCCACCGAACATTGCAACATAGACAGAAAAGATGGCGGCGGCCAAAAAAAACTCTAAAACATCATCACTAAACAAGCAACCCTCAACTTCCTTATTTTTTAAATCTAACAGAGGAGATAAATCCTCAGACCTACAATTGCAACAATCAGATGAGGAGAGAGAGGGGGATGAAGGATCTAGAGGTGCAACGGAAGACCTAAGGCCAATTACAAGAGCAGATCTAGACCACTTAGTTTCCAAACAGGACATTAATGCAAACTTTGAAAAAATGCTTGAAAAAATGGAAACTCTACAAAACTCTGTGACCAATAGCATAAAAGACCTTAAACAAGAGATTGTAGATCTGGGCACGAGAGTGAACTCTCTAGAGGAGAGTGGAGATACAATGGTTGAAGATCTAAATGAAGTAAAAGACAAAGTCACCTCCCAACAATCAGAACTAGAGGATGTCTATGATAAACTAGAAGACCTGGAGAATCGTAGTCGCAGATCCAATCTACGACTGAAAGGAGTCCCAGAGTCAGTGGGCCCAGGCGAGTTAAATTCATATCTGCTTAACCTTTTTCTGGGTATTACTGGCACAAAGGGAGAAGACAGGTTTCAAATGGAAAGGGCACACAGAGCTCTGAGGCCTAAACCTAAAGGTGAAGACCCTCCCAGAGATGTGATTATTAAGATGCTGCGCTTTCAAGAGAAGGAGGAGATTCTCGCTGCAGCGAGGAAGAACCCCACTTTTAAGTACCAAGGGACTATTATACAGTTTTATCAGGATCTCTGCCTGAGGACTTTACAAAGAAGAAGCTCATTACGACCATTCACTTCCATGCTGAGGAAAAATCAAATTCCTTACCGATGGGGCTTCCCTTTCGCTCTCCACATAACGTGGGAAAACAAGACACTTTCTATAAAAGATCCTCAGGAGATTCCAGAAATTTGCCGCAGGATGAAGATGGATCCCCCACCTATGCTACAACAAGATGCTACCACAGCTCAAACCAATATGGAGGGCAGACACCGTCAGAAACAATGGTCCAAGATACCCGAAAAGAAGCGCAAGACATGAACACGATCAAGACATTAGAAGATATCCTTGAATAAGGGAAAAAGGTTCCCTTTTTGTGAAAGCACTACGGACAAAATTAAAAGTTTAGTGCTGAACTCTTTTGACCTTTAGCAACTTAAACCAGGGGTCAGATAAGTATATAAATGTTATGCAAATGTTTTACCATCTAGTATTGTGATTTCACACAAAGTTTTCTTGTTATAAAGTATTTTTAGGCTTAACATATCTTTCTAACCAGAAATGTTGACAACTATGATGCCTTTTGTTCTCTTCTCTTTCTCTTTTTCTTCTTTTTTCTTATCTCCTATGTGTCACTTGAGTTCAAGATAAAAGATATGCCAAAATACTCAAATGACGTAACTAACTGCACTTAGATATCCAATGAGTTGGAACTTAGTAGGTTTTTCTAAAGTTTATGTTTTTATGTTTCACTTTGCTTGTTATTTAAATTTTGTTTTTTTAAACCAGATGTTTCCTACCAGTAATAGAGGTGAGGGGCTGAGATGGGCACGAAGATCTAGAGAGAATCAGGTATTATGGATAAAGGTTGGCAGGAGGGTTCTGTGGGGAATACTCAAGTTTCCTAAGATGGAATGGGAAAGAACGTGGAGAAGGGGGGATGGTGGAGATCAAAGATGACACATAATATAAAACTAATCTCCCATAACGTTAGGGGATTAAATTCAGACATTAAAAGGAGGACGGCAATGACACACTATTTGAAATTAAACGCTAACATTATATTTCTCCAAGAAACGCACTTTATATCCCAGACAATCCCAAAGTACTGGACGCAACAGTTTCCCCATAACTATCACTCAACGACAGATACTAAGAAAAGAGGGGTGACAATACTAATACACAAATCTTTAGATTTTATATTGGATAATGTACTGAGTGATAAGGAAGGTAGGTTTGTGATAGTTAGAGGCACAATACAAAATACCAAAGTCACTCTCTGTAATGTGTACGCACCCAATGAGACGCAGAATTCCTTCTTTGGTATCATTTCACAGCATCTTACTCAGTGGTCACAAGATAGGGTAATTCTAGCTGGGGATTTTAATGTTCCCATGTCCTCATTTTCGGGCGAAGGAACCAGAAGTCAATCAAGCAAGCAACATCGCCATAACGCGATAGTTAGGTCAATCAGGGATTCCCTAGGAGCACACAATCTTATAGATTCCTGGGAAGCGGTTGGTAACTCCAAACATGACTATACTTACTATTCACCGGCACACAACTCATACTCAACCTTAGATTATATCTTTGTGAGTCAAATAATGACAACTAATTTAGTTACATCTTACACACAAACATGCGTTTGGTCAGATCACTCATTAGTAGTCCTAGAAATAGCGGGCATACTAAATTTCTTGCGGCCAAGATCTTGGACATATAACCCAACATTACTTAAGAAACCAGAAATATACGATAGGATAACAAAAGCAATGAAAGAATATTGGCAAATAAACGAGGGGACAACAGATAACCCGTTGATAACTTGGGCAGCACACAAACCAGTTTTGAGAGGTCTGCTTATTAAAGAAAAGGCTATAGTGGTAAAACAAGCTACACAAAGAACGAACACACTTCAGAGGGAGGTTGAGACACTAGAGCAGGAACATAAACGTACTATGTCACAGAGGGTCTATAGGTCCCTCCAATCCAAACGTACGGAACTATCCACTATCATGAATGAAAACTCTGTTCGTGCGGCTATGAGGTTGAAAGCACACTACTATGTGTATGCGAATAAGCCAGATAAGTATTTGGCATACAAATTGAGGGAGAGAACAAAACTTTTCGCAATCCCCTCCATTCACAGACAGGGGGGGGGCTTTGACCTCAAACCCGCAGGAAATAACTGAGACATTTGCTCAGTTTTATGAGCATCTCTATGATGGGAAAAAGGTGGCCCCGGGAGACCTTACTAAACAGACAGGGGACCTATTGGGTCAGATCGACTTACCAATAATACAGGACTCAGACCTTACAGCATTAAACGCAGACATTTCACCCAAGGAAATATTAATAGTAATTAAAGACTTAAAGTCGGGGAAGGCACCGGGCCCAGACGGACTGACAGGGGAATATTATAAGTTATTTACGAAAGAATTGATGCCCCACTTATTAATTTTCTGCAACAGTATTTTGGCGGGAAGGGAATTACCTCAGGATATGTTACAAGCTAAAATAGTGGTGATACCTAAAGGAGGGAAAAACCCGAAGTACTGCCAAAATTATAGGCCAATTTCACTGATCAATACAGATCTTAAAATTTTTACAAAAATAATAGCCAACAGACTTAAATTGATATTGCCATCACTGATTCACAAAGACCAGGTGGGATTTATTATGGATAGGGAGGCCCCGGACAATGTAAGGAGAATCTTGACTTTAGTAGATTATTTAACACACACCAAGACACCATCACTTCTTCTATCACTCGACGCGGAAAAAGCGTTTGATAGGGTAGATTGGACCTATATGTTTAAAATATTAGACAAAATGGGCTTTAAGGGAGCTTTTATAAAGGCGCTGACAGCTATATACTCAAGACCGACGGCGGTGGTGGGAGCGGCGGGATACCTGTCGAGGCCCATAGATATTTTAGGAGGGACCCACCAGGGGTGCCCGCTCTCGCCGCTGCTATTTGCCATTAGCATTGAGCCACTGGCAGCACTCATCAGACAATCGAAGGATGTGTCGGGGGTGCAAGTTGCTAATGAAGAATATAAATTGACACTATTTGCGGACGATGTGCTCTTGACACTGACCAGACCTCTGATCTCTTTACCTAACCTATACGACATTTTAGAGAAATTTTCAGGGATCTCGGGCTTTAAGGTGAATTTAGACAAAAGCGAGGCTCTATCGATATGTCTCCCAATTCCTACTAAAAAGACGATTGAACTAAACTTTGATCTTACATGGGCTAAATCTCATATCACTTATTTGGGAATTAAGATTACCAACACTTTTTCAGAACTGTATAGATTAAATTATTTACCCATCTATAAAGCCATTAGGAAGGACTTAAACAACTGGAAAAGAGGTAGATTTTCATGGTATGGACGCCTATCGGCTATTAAAATGAATGTTCTTCCCAGGATCCTATATCTTTTTAGAGCCTTGCCGATTGGGGTCCCCCTGGCAGACTTAAATACCCTGCAATCCGACCTGCTGCGATTCGTGAGGGGAGATGGGAGGGCGAGAATAGCATCGCAGACTTTGCAACAACACAGACAGATGGGGGGGATCGGAGTCCCAAATATGGTAGACTACTACCAAGCATCTAGGCTAGCACAAACAGTTATAATGGAGAAAAATTTTCAGGGAGTGATATGGCCAAAAATAGAGGCAGATATTGCAGGTAGAGAGAATCCGGCGGATATTTTGTGGGATCCCTCAGGATATGCAAAACGGTCCTCATATATATCACATGTAACACAAGATACTTTACACAACTGGCATACGGTTACAAAAAAAAAGGGGCTACTCACTCCCTACTCACTATTACTACCTGTGAAGTTCTTGCTGCCTTCGGAACTTAGAAAACTAGTAGGGAAATGGGATAACAAGGGTTTGTATAGAGTGGCAGACTTCCTAGATAAAGCGACGATACTTACCTTTAATCAGGTTAGAGACAAAATCTATCCATATACATTAAATTGGTTTCTTTACTTACAGATATCATCAGCTATCTCTAAATATACAACTAGTCGAATAAGTCAGCCCTTGACCCTATTAGAAAGGTTATGCAGCACACAAACCAGAGGGAAACATGGGATCTCTCAGATATACTTAGCATTGCAAGGGACCACACATAAGTCTCCTCTCATGGAGCGATGGGAGAAGGATACAGGAGAAGTAAGAGAAAAAGGTATATGGGAACAGACTTTCTCAGAAATAGGGAAGAGCATGCTAAGTGCTGACATGAAGGAGAACTGTTTGAAGGTGGCCTTCAGATGGTACCTTACGCCGGAAAGGACAGCTCATACCTCCTCCTTGAATAACGCAGCATGTTATAGAGGATGTGGGGAGAGAGGGACATATAGGCACATGTGGTGGGACTGCCCAAAAGTACAGCCGGTGTGGCAGGCACTTTCGAGGTTACTTAGTGACACACTGGAAGAAGAGATTGATCTAACAATAACTCAGGCACTTCTACATGAAAGGGTTAGGCCGTTTAACGCAGCAATCAACACTTTTGTTAGGATACTGTGCACCTGTGTACGTATATGTATAGCCAGATACTGGAAGATAGGAGCACCAGGGTGGGCAGAAGTCCGAGATAAAATAAACAACACTTACATAATGTTAGAATTGGCGGCATGGGCTCAAGGAAATACTGCTCAGTTTCAGAAAATATGGTTTTATTGGATTTTGAAGGGTCACACGAGACCACACACTAACCGGGGGAGAGACGAGAGAGAGAGATCAGGACAGTGAGAAAGTGGGGATGAGGATAGAGACATCCACTAGGGCCTGACTTAAACTGCCCAGACACACGTAATATATTTAGTAAGGATATGATATTAGAATCTATTATAAACTGGTAAAACATAGAGAAAGCTTGGAAACATCTGGTGGGGGGGGGGGGAGGGGGAAGGGGAGTTAAATCTGTAAGTTCATAATGTATGTAAATGTAATTGCAAGTCGTTACACAGGATGAGACAACTGATATGTGTTCATTTCTCACCTCATTGGCCTACTGTAATAGGCATGTAGGAACGAGATATGTGTATATTGTAAACCTACCTCTACACAATGTTTATGACTTGTACTTTACTTTGTTTTTCTTGAAAATCAATAAAAAATATTTCAATTAAAACCAAATGAAGGTTCCAAGGAGGAAAAACAATTGCTTAAAGGACCACTCAATGCAATAGAATTGTATAATTAGCATGTGCATAATAAAAAGACAATGCAATAACACCTACTCTAAATTTCAAATAAGTAGATTTTTTTTCTGTCAAATTTATTTTTTCTCCAATTTTCCGGCCCCCTGAATCATGTGACAGATATCAGCCAATCACAGACTAGTATACCCTGTGAGGCTTGTGCAAATACCCAGTAGGAGCTTGTTCCCCAGAAAGTGTGAATATAAACATGCTCTTTCTGAATTATAAAAGTTAATTTGGACTTGAGTGTCCTTTTAATGACAGGCTTAGTGCTAACTAAAGCCAGAACAAAACATAAAATGACAAGAAGATAAACAAACAATCTTCCTGCAAAACAAAAAACAGAAAGAGACAAAAACTGACCCTTCAAAGAACTGACAGATTAATCCAAACAAACCTGAAGAAAATACAGAATCTTGGGATTTCTAAAAGAAAACTATTAAAAAACAAACCATACACCAGGAAATAAAGGCTTTCCAAACCTTGTGGAAACCTTCCGTATCATAGGTAACCAGCCTAAAACAAAGATTCAACTAAAAAAAAAATCTCTCTGTATAAGAACTAACCATTAAATCTCAAAACCATCAACTGACTAAATGAATGCCCCTAAATAAAAAAGTACCTATAGGCACCCAACCACTGGACTTGTAACCAGGATCCAGTAGATAGCCAAACCAGTGCTAAAACATAACAGCAGATGATATGCACTAGGAGTATACCGATATTCCAACAGGAGGAAGCTAAGGACAGGTCTGTGTGACACCTGTGGAAGGCTTGTAACCAACTCCCATAGAGTAGTAATTGAGCCACTACCCGATACTTTGCTGTCTAACAGCACCTCTCTGAGGGGAAATGGGCCTCAAATTAGTCTCAGAAATGCTCTCACAGAAGAACACCAGAAGCACCTTCATTCTTCAAATTCATCCAGGGGAGGCAAAGACAAGACTGTTTAACAATAAGGTGGGAGGGGTTTAGGAATATTTGCTTCCTCCTAGTGGTGAGGAAGAGCAATTATCAGGAGTATTGGATAGTGGACTCTCACCACCTGTATGAAAGAAATGACAGATTGCATTTTAGTTTAAAAAAATCTTGTTAAAAATCCATAACTACATAATTATGAAAAGTGAACAGACCATGCTAATTTATAAACAGATTCTACTCTCTTACTACTTTTAAAATAAAGGAACAAGGAAATCTATCCAGGGCTGCAATACAAATAAAAAAAAGAAGAATATGGCATCAAACCTAGAAGAAATAAGTCTGACCAAATCCAGGACATTACTCAGAAATTTGAAAAATTGTTATTTCAAACAACTTACCAGCATCAAAGAGGATGACACTTCATCTTTAAATCTTAAATGCAGTCTTGAAATGTTTATTGCTTTATCTATTTACAGACAGAGTAATACAGTTGTGCTCAAAGTTTACATACCCTGGCAGAATTTATGATTTCTTGGCCATTTTTCAGAGAATATGAATGATAACACAAAAACTTTTCTTCCACTCATGGTTAGTGTTTAGCTGAAGCCATTTATTATCAATCAACAGTTTACATACCCTGGTGATTATGGCCTGATAACATGCACACAAGTTGACACAAAGGGGTTTGAATGGCTATTAAAGGTAACCATCCTCACCTGTGATCTGTTTTCTTGTAATTAGTGTGTGTGTATAAAAGGTCAATGAGTTTCTGGACTCCTGACACTTGCATCTTTCATCAAGTGCTGCACTGGGAAATCAAGCTAATTATCAAAGGATCTGCTGGAAAAGGTAGTTGAACTGTATAAAACAGGAAAGGGATATAAAAAGATATCCAAGGTATTGAGAATGCCAATCAGCAGTGTTTAAACTCTAATCAAGAAGTGGAAAATGAGGGGTTCTGTTGAAACCAAACCACGGTCAGGTACACCAACTAAAATTTCAGCCACAACTGCCAGGAAAATTGTTCGGGATGCAAAGAAAACCCCACAAATAACAGGTGAAATAAAGGACTCTCTGAAAACATGTGGTGTGGCTGTTAAGATGCACAATAAGGAGGCACTTGAAGAAAGATGAGCTGCATGGTCGAGTCGCCAGAAGAAAGCCATTACTACACAAATGCCA
Source organism: Bombina bombina (assembly GCF_027579735.1). Lineage (NCBI taxonomy): Eukaryota > Metazoa > Chordata > Amphibia > Anura > Bombinatoridae > Bombina > Bombina bombina. The sequence goes on from NC_069502.1 coordinate 455,628,046, forward strand.
CAAAGTATCCCGCTTACAATACGCCAAACAACACAGAGACAAGCCTCAAACCTTCTGGCACAAAGTCATTTGGAGTGATGAGACCAAAATTGAGCTTTTTGACAAAACCATAAACACTACATTTGGAGAGGAGTCAACAAGGTCAACACGGAGGTGGATCACTGATGTTTTGTAGATGTGTGAACTACAAAGGCACAGGAAATTTGGTCAGAATTGATGGCAAGATGAATGCAGTATGTTATCAAAAAATACTGGAGGAAAATTTGCATTCATGAGCCCGGAAGCTACGCATGGGATGTACATGGACATTCCAACATGACAATGATCCTAAACACAAGGCCAAGTCGACCTGTCATTGGCTACAGCAGAATAAAGTGAAGGTTCTGGAGTGGCCATCTCAGTCTCCTGACCGCAATATCATTGAGCCACTCTGGGGAGTTCATGCAAGACAGCTCAAGAATGTACAGGAACGTAAGACTTTTTGACAGGAAGAATGGGCAGCTTTACCATTTGAGAAAATAAAGAGCCTCATCCACAAATGACTTTAAGCTGTCATTGATGTTAAAGGGGACAATACACGGTATTAATAACTGGGGTATGTAAACTTTTGATCATGGTCATTTGGGTATTTTCTGTTGTCATTATGGTTTAAAAAGAGTAAACACAGTTGACTGATAATAAATGGCTTCAGCCAAACACTAACCATGAGTGAAAGAAATGTTTTGGTTTATCATTCATATTCTCTGAAAATGGCCAAGAAATCATAAATTCTGCCAGGGTATGTAAACTTATGAGCACAACTGTATATGTCCTTCTAAACACAGAGGAAGTTTAACTCCTGAATAAGGATGACTAAGGGTCTGAAGATCAAAGAGTCTCCTGCTTGGAGAGAAATTGTAGTGCAGACTTCACAGGTGCTGAACTCACCGAAAGTTCAAAGAAAAAGGATGGAACTCTCCAGCACGGCAAGATTGCTCTCATTTCTGTATCTGAAGGAGAGACAAGCCCAGGGCAATATAGAACTGCATGATATGAGAGTTTTGTTACACTTACACTTTGTGCATTGTATTTTACATTACTTTATACTTCAGACTGGGTCCGTTCAATATTATTAGATTTAAGCATTACACTATTTTATTACATTTAGATCCAGCAGTGGTTTTACAAATGCTGATTATGTTTTAAAAAGTGTATGTGTTACTTTAACAAATTAGGATCATACTTTGTATATTTTACAACTTACATTGCACCCTGTGAAATTCTCCATTCCAGAGAGCTTCATTACTTTCTATGAAAACATCTCTCTAGGACTTCAGTCCTTGTGAAGTCTGCACCATAGAAAGTAATGAAGCAGAAATATAAAATACAATGTAATTTGTAAAAGATTCATATAACAATAGAAAGTATTATCCTAATTTGTTAAAAAGTTACACAGAAACTGTGAAAGCATAACTAGAATTTGTAAAATCACAATCCTAAATACACTGCTGAATACAAAATGAGAAAGTGCATACTTTAAATGTAATAAAACTTAATGTGAAGTGTTAAGTAATATAACATACAAAGCACAAAGTGTAAATGCAGCAGAACTCTCATGTCATGCAGTGCTATACTGCACTAAGCTTGTCTCTCCTTTACATATAGAAATGAAGGGAACACCCCTTGGACAAGTATAGCAAAATCTGCCTAAGAATTTCAATAGGATCTCGCATTTTAGATAATGTCACCTGAACTGAGAACTTTAGATCACGGGATTAAAATGCTTGGGTGTATATAGTTATGCTTGAATTTTATGAGAGGGCCCCTAGACACACAACTAAGGAAACTGTCAGCTCTATAATGAATACATATATGCATTATTTTGGTAATGTTGATTTCTGAAAAAAATATATACCTGTAGATTATCCCGAGGAGATATCACAGCTGGAATATGGCTTTACTGGAGTGACCATCAGTACAATGAGAAACCTCAAACACACTGCATGATCAAGTCTTCACAAAAAAAAATGTAACAAACATTTAAATGTAAAACAAGTTAGATCAATGCACTTAAGAAAAAAATACTCAAAATAAAGCCACAGTTTTAGGGATTCACCCTTTATCCCTATTGTAAATGTTAAACTTTTATGTGTGAAACACACCAAAGGTATCAGAACTGAGGCACTAAAAAAGCTTAATATATGCAGTATCCGGCTATCAAATAGTTAACACATTGTATTTAATGATAAAAAACAAATAAAAAAGGATTAAAAACACACATATAAACAATCGGTTAATACAGTAAATATATATATATATATATATATATATACACACACACACACATATATGTATCAGGACTTCAGCAAATTAGACTGCTTGTTTTCAAGCTTGAGAAAGGCACGTTTGTCGAAACGCGTTGCTCTGCTTTTTGGCCAGTCTAGGCTTCCGTAGTCCGCACATTTACTATAGTGAAGACCGCAACTGCAATTGAAAACAAGCGTTCTAGTTTGCTTAACTTACTGATACTGTTTCATGTACGAGGATTGGCTGAAGTTGGAAGCCACACACAAAGTTCCTGTAATAGCTAAAGGCGCTTTTGATACAAATGAGGACGCTATCATCTTACCCGGTGTAAGTACTGAGTAACACCTTATTTGCCTGTACTTTCATACTTTGTGACTAGGATTCCCTGTCTCACTACAGGAGTTCCGGATCACTCTTTCCTTGCGGCTGCTTTGCTTCAGGAGTCCCTGGATTTCCAATACTATTGTCCACTATTTGTCCATTGGACTCTGCTGTTATTTTCATCATTGCCTCTCATATGTATAGTGTGTGCAGATAGTGGATGTAGAGGCGCAGGTCCTTAACAGTGTCCTTTTCTGATGCTTTTGCACTGAGGAGTAAGAAACTTGACTTGTGATTTGTATAGATCAACACCAAATAATTAGTGCAGTATACTTACTCTGAAATATTCAGAGTCCAACCTCTTCATCTATATGTGGCATTAAGCGATATGTTGTAGAGTTGGTTTTCTCTTTATGTGAGTGTAACTGAAAGTAATGGAAATTACACTGAAACTTGTTGTATCTCACAGTGTGTGTAATGTGCAGTATACTCACTCCGAATAATTTGGAATCCGGCTCCTCACAGTGATTGTGGAGATGGTATAATTATTTCCAAAAGGCAGCAAGCAAATATTTGTTATAAAAAACAAACATTTATTAAAATATGTCAGTTTAGACAGATAAAAGCTCTTATTAATTGGCTCTACGCGTTTCAACGATACATTCATCTTTTTCAAGAGCAGTAAAAAGTGGAAGTGCTGTGTGTCTGTGTATATATTTATATATATTTACTGGATTAACCCAATGTTTATAAGTGTATGCGTTTAATCCTTTTTTATTTCAGTTTTTTTTTAATTAATTACAATTTTCTTTTAACTATTTGATAGCCGGATACTGCATATATTAACCTTTTTAGCGCCTCAGTTCAGATACTTTTGGGGTGTTTTCACACAAAGGTTTCTTTGTGTTTAACAAACATCATACAACATAATGTGTCAGTCTAGAACGTGGCCACAATATTTTCATTATAAAATTGTATTACAAGTAGAATCAGACCACCCGGGAAGGATAGGATTCAGTAGACAAAAACTACACAGATAACCAGCAAGCTTGAAAAACTTATATTATCCTGCTTTCTTCTTTAGAATCATGCTGTATAAGCAGGGCTTACATAGTTAAAGTCAATCACACAGTCCTCTCAAATGTGCAGAGGTGCTTTATGACAGGACTTTTTGTAAGGTCTCAGGTGGGGGAACACTACAGTGGCCAATGGGTAGGGACCATGCTATACTGGGAGGAGTAAAAACGTTATTCTCCATCTGTAGAAAGCAAAAATATATACTGCTGAAGCAAAGCTCAATCTACACCGATATTATTCCACACAGGTAGACACTCAAATGATACATGCAGGAGGGAGAGAGGTATATATGTAGAGAGGATACCTAACCACTCAAGTTTCTCTGAGTAGTTTCAACCTCTTTTAGTGATCATATACCCAGAGTTACAGATATGGTTCTATGTGAGTGAGAGGAAACCATATTAGTGAAAAAAGTGATCTTTTGCAGCACAAATTAGTGGTTTATTGATGAGTCATTGATCTACCCCCATAGTATGTGCTACAACATCCAGGCTACCTACAAAAACTGCAAGTCTGGGATTAGAAACTCATTTTTTAAAATTCTGAGTTGCATCTGACATCAAAGGAAGTTAAAGGGACATTCTGGTCAAAACTGAAATTAATTGCATCTTTAAATAGAAACATATTTACAATATGCTGTACGTAAACTGGCAACAATAGTAAAAGTTACCATTGTTTCAGTGTTAGCATTTTTCTCTGCATGTGAAGCATAGCTAGATATTCTCAGTGCAACAGCATTTTAAATATTGCAGCTGCTCAGAGATCCAGTGGGGCCTGTATCATATCAGCAATAATGCAAGTCATTACCAGATGATACGAGGAGCTGGTTTGCAGAACATATTTAAGTACACTCTTCAAACAGCTATAGCTTTTACTACATGTACCTCTGCTAATAAATATATATTGCAAAAATGTTTTTATTCAAAACTGAAATGCACCTGTGTGCATTCCAATTTCTGCAGGAATGTTACTTTAAATTTAAAACGGTCACTTTCACTGGAAAGCAAAATTGCAGTACCTAAAATTTAAGTTATTTAAATTGTATTAATTTAATTATAGATGAAAAACTTGCTCAATTTTTTTTTAAATGTGCCCAGAATATGTATATATATATATATATATATATATACATATATATATATATATATATATACATACATATATATACACACACATATACATACATATATATATATATATATATATATATATATATATATATATATATATATATATATATACATATACACATACACATACACACACACAATAAATATATAAACCTGTGTAAAGGGTCAGACAGTATTTCCAGCTGCCTTCCCTAGTGTCAGCTGCCTTCCCTAGTGTCTGGGACAAATGTACATATACCGCACGGAGGAGGGGCGTGCCTTACAGGAAGCTCACACTCCACCACTGTACAATGCATGCTGGGAATTATAGAGTCCAGAATTGCAGAATCACAATACTGAGAGTGAAATAGTAAATAAATTCCAGAATGCTATATAACTCCCAGAATACTGCCCATATTCCTCTAAAAGAGAGCTACAGTCAGGGGGATTAAAAGAAAAAAAAAAAAGGACATTTAATTATCTCCCCCCCCCCCCCCAGCAATTTTCACTCCAGGTGGAGAGGAAAATCCAGGGGAGCCCATGATGATGGGTTTTAACTGGTTTAATAATATACAGTAAAATTATATGTACAATGAAACAATTCAATTTTTTTTGTAAAATAACTGCATTTGAAATTCACTAAAAATATTTAGCAGGTGGAAGAATATCAAAGTATGCAGTGACTGCCTTTCATCCTGCAGTCTTGAGACAGAATTTCTTCTGCAAGAAATCATATACATTATTTTGTTTTTTTCTAAATGAGGACAATTTAAAATGTATACATAAAAAAAAGAATGAATATACCATCTTTATGCAATTAGATTTTCTGAAGCTTATTTATGCCAACAACCGTAAATGACCTCTGGGTCACATAAGGGAGCAGTATCAGCAGGAATTACCAAAGGTATATGGACTTTATAAATCTTACAGATTTTTGTTAAAAATTGAAAAATGTAATTAGAAAATATATAATAACTTTAAAACCCAAAAATCGAGATACTATTGTGCTAATCTTTTTTTTATTAAGGAACTATTATATCATAGAAGGATGGCATAGAAGGAATCAAGCCCACATCTTAAGCTGAGCCCGAAAAGTGGTTAAGTGGAAATAATATCACTGCACAATAACATTTACATTAAAGACAGAAATCCACCTGATCTAAACTAATAGAGCAGAAATAGTTAAAGTGAAGGTCAATTTTGATGAATTAGTGCCCGGTTTTTAATAAACCTATTAAAAACAAGGGCACTTTAATTCATAAAAATTGACATTTCACTACTTTTCTTCAAAAACTTACCTTTTAATCCTGTCAGCTGCTGCAGCGCTTCCTCCGCCCGTCGCAAGCCATCTTCGCGAGTCCAAAATTTAGAATACGGCTTCCTCCAATCACGGCGTTGCATCAAGCCATGATCCCCCCAGGGGAAAGCCGTGATTGGAGGAAGCTGGATTTGTCATTTTTGACGTAAGAAGAGGCTTCCAAAGGCTGGGGGTATCACTGGAGCAGCATTCAGGATTAAAAGGTAAGTTTTTTAAGAAAAGGAGTGAAATGTTAATTTTAATGAATTAAAGTGCCCTTGTTTTTAAAAACCGGGCACTAATTCATCCAAATTGACCTTAACTTTAAACCAACTATAATTTATATTACACAAAACTTAAAACTGCATTATAAATATCACCTTCTAGAGTTCATATACCCATATGCATGGTAACTAATATGTCTTTTGCAGGCACATGCAAAGGGATTAGGATACAAGTTAGTATTTAAAAAAGATTACAGTGATAGTAAATCCTAGCGTTTGTGAAACACTAGGAATTACCAGTGCAACAAATAAAGGGGACTTTCAGTCATGAAGTACTGTATAAAATACTTCATGCTAAAAGTTCTTTTGTTTGCAGCGTTCATTTTGCACTGAGGTACTCTTCGCAAATAGCTTGCTAGGTAGCCGGCATAATGCCAACTGACCTGCATGGCTACTGGCTGAGAGTACCTCAGTGCCAAATAGCAATCTGCCATGGGTGGCCTGAGGTGCTCAGCTTGGCGAACACTGCAAACAAAGGAACTTTCAGCTTGAAGTATTTTATACTCCATGACTGAAAGTCCCCTTTATTTGTTGCACTGGTAAATCCTAGCGTTTCACAAACTCTAGGATTTACTATCACTTTAAAGTCTGAGTCATTAAACACATTATAGACAGTTTGACTCTTTATAAAAGATTCTATTTGTTCAGAGCAGTTTATTGTCTACTTACAAATATCCTTTAAGGCAAATTCAGGTAACCATAACCTCCATTTATACAGTGCATTATTATTTATAGATGTGATTGTGCTAAGGTAAGTTAAGGTACACTGATAATAAACATTAAATGTGCAGCTCCACCAAGCAGAATTAGTTTTGTCTTGTAAGCCCATTCATGAAATTAAATTTAAAGTATTTTTAAAACCCAATTTATAATGGAGACCATTTTAAATTTTGACAAAAATATATTACATTAACTTTACTCCATTAAATAAAACTGCTTTCACATTAAATTGTATTAAGACTTGAACATTTTTGGTAAATACAATATACATACACTTAGTATGTGGAACCACAAATGTAATGCTTGTGCAAAATACTTAAGAGTGAGTAACATCTGTTAATTTAAGACTATTTACACTGGTTTCTCTTGCTGTTGGTGAGGCATATCCATTATACCATGCTTACAAAAACTTACAAACCAAACTGTGATTAGTGATTGTGACATTTTTGAAGACAAAATTGTGCATATCAACATGGTTTTAAAACAATTTAGATTGTATTTTATCTTCATAAAAACAAAAAGGGACATTATTTTTATTGTTATAAAGCAATGGAAATTCACCAATCAATTAGCACTGGTTATGATATACATCTTTCCACATACTTGTCAATTAAACATCAACAAAAATCAAATGTGCTGGTGAACAGTGAGCAAGCATAAAGTATCTTATTACAGCAGCCTAGTGGATCATGAAAGGAAAAATGGTTGAATGAAAATGTTTGAGTTAAACAAAAGGGCAAAGGAAATAAGTCATATTTTTCGCCTCCTACAACTGCAAGGCTGATTCAGTCTATACAGAGACAAACTAACCTGGCTTACCAGCAATGCTGTTATAGTATCAACAATATCTGCTGCTTTTTTAGTTTCTGAAAACCTCTAAAAAGTGAAGAAAACAGTATAAAAACACGGGTTAAATATTGTTATGTCAGTCATCTTTTGATTGGATTAAGATGTTTTAAAGGCTCTGTATATGATACAAATCTTATGTTTGCTAACTACAAATTTACACTAAGTACTACCCATATATTTCTCCAGAAGATACATATGGCCATACTGCTCCTATTTTATGAATGACATATATACTAACGTGTAATCGATTTAATTTTTTAGGATGTGGACTATTACATTCAAGAAGATTTATCAGCAAGCTTTAAAAGGAAACATTTTCAGGTTGTCAGAAGTGAGAATCTCATGATACAGAATATTTGTCAGCTATGTCACATTTCTATAGGAGTACAATGTGTATTCCCCCCCATAATGCCGAATTATTCATTCAAGCAGTTACTCCTGATTGCAGCAAATTGTATGTGACATCAGTCATCTGAAGCTCTGAACAGTTAAAATGATCTTCCTGCTGTCCCTGTATATTTCAGAGAGACATTTAAAGCTTAGAAATAAGAACAAAATAAATACAAAAATAAATAAAACAAGTCAAATACTGCCCCTGAAAAGTCATGAAAGCCTGAAAATTAAGTGTAGGTTCTAAAAACCCAAAAAGGAAAGATCCTTTACAAAGGATCACAGCATGAGTAGAATTTAACTGTCAGAAATATGCCCTTCATACCCTCTTATGTGTGTTACCTCTGCCCTCTCATAATCCCAACTTTTTTAGGTTGTCATTTCAGCCATCTTTGGATCCATAGAAGGACACAAATAGATCTTTACCTCAAGGCAGTTTCAATGTCTCTAGCATCTACACTCCGAAGAAACCAAATGGGAATAACATCATTGGGAGTGTAGGAGCTTTGACAGCAATTTAGCACACACACACACAAAAAAAACCCAACAACCCCATTCAGGAGGCAATTACAGATTTTCCTAGTGCTGGCATATAGGGTAAACAACCCCCCCCCCCAAACAAAGACCCTACTACAATTTTTACCTCACAACTACTTGTAAAGGATAGATTTGTCTCTTATTGCACATATTCTGTGTCCATGAACACCTTGTACATATGACCATTTGATGAGCTTTAGATCCCATATGGGGGAAAAAGGTGCGTAGGGCTAGAAGCTACGTGTAGGTGAACAACTAAAAGCCATATTGTTATGCTGGTTTAAATAAAAACATGGCATGGACAAAGTGGACATTAAACAATGCCCTCCCTTTGTAGCCCTGTGCCTCTCATTGGTGCATAAAATGAGGATGCAAGGCTGGAGATGTGTATAAGTGAATCCTGGGGATGGAACTTGCTGTGAATAGGATAGAGAAGCACTGGATTCAAACAGTTGTGGGGGATAGGTGCTTTGGCGGTGCTAGATCCAGCAGGGCCTGAACTGTTCCTGCTACTTCCATCAGACCAGACTCTTCGAGAATGTGTGGAGGCAGACAAAGACGGTCCTATATGAATGAGTAATGAAAAGGGGAAAACAAAAAGAAAAATGAAATAAAAAGATGGAAAAAAAACTAAACTAAACAATGAAAAACAATTTAACAAACAAATGGCAACATAAAAAAACAAGATGCACACAAACAAAATCAAACTCCTTAATAGGATATCTGAATCACATACAATGGGAAAAACAAAGACCAAAGAAGGACTGAGCCCATCATGTGCAGCATTGTAGTACATTTTATTTAGAAAGAATAACACAAGTTAGTTAGAAAACATGTTTAATATCTGCAAAACCACCACATAAATCACCCAAATAATTTATCTAAATTGCTGTTAGGGTCATATCATACATTGTTTTTCACTACCCCAAAAAATGTAAACAACAAACAAAACAACAACAAAAAAAGTGTGAGGATTGGATGCTAATAAATAGGTTTATACACATTAGAAAGAGGATTTGTCTCAATAAACTTAATATATAAAGGCACAATGAAGGATCTCATGCACAACACATTGGTAGATGACTATCAGAAAAACTGATATATCCAATCTAGCAAACAAAGACAGTAAATTATATATACATACAACAGTCCTCATTTAAGGGGCCTCATGCCCATTAACATAGCAGTAATGGCAATTTAATAGACGTCTTAAGGTGATTTTGTTTCTAGTTCCCTAATCTGAGAAGCACACAAATTTGTCAAGAGACCTCCTATTGAAATAGTAGCAGCACCTCTCTATATCAGGGGTCATGTACTATTGGCAAAAGTGATCCCCCCCTAAGTATAAAAAGAAGTTCTGGGTATTGGGTGGCACTGCTTCAAAACCCTTCAAATTCATAAAGGATCCCTTATTTGAAAGATGCAATTTAGTTTTTTCAAACGAGTGATACTGTTTTAGTTCAAATGCTTTGTTTTATCCATAATAATGACAAATACCCTTATAACTGTAATGCGGCTGTCATGGTAATAATGATCATCTGGCAACCACCATTAGTGCTAGGGCTCATAATCCCGTGTTACACTGAGGAAGCAAAAACTTTCTGAAATCCAAATATAAACTTGTTAAATGTAAATGAATAAATAAAAAAGCACACAGTCAGTGCACAGACTTAAAAAGGTTAATTTGTCAAGATGAATGCCCTCATTCACTGCGTATTCATTGTGTCTCTGTACATTAGTTTGCAGTGTAAGCGTACCTTAGATTGCATTACAATCCTCACACTTTGACAGCACATAACAGATTATTCTTGTTGCCAGAGTTGATATGTGAATTAAAGGCAGACTTGTTAAGGCACAGGAACATTTTTAAAGTAAATATGTATACTGGTAGGTCAGAACTTAGTGTTTTAGAAGTAATGAATTTTGGCATAAATAAAACTGCCATAATGAAGGGACATCAAAGTAAATTCATAATATAAAAGGTGGCATAAAATATTTTAGCTTTCCATAATGTTTTCTGAAGAAAAAAAAAAAAAAATCCTGTGAACAAATATGTTTTGTTTATGCTTATGGATGCATTTCCGTCCACCAATATAGAGTTGCGAGAGTTGCCATTTTTAATGCAAAAATATTTTATTATACCCTTTATTTTTTTAATTTAATGTCTCAAAACAAGCAATAATGATATATATATATATATATATATATCCATCTATATATAAAAAAAAACTATAAAAGAGGAAGCATAAGACAATTATGGGTGCGTTAAAGCATCTGCCTACCACATATATATTTACTGTATGCACCCATTACATTATTTGTGACACATAATACTGGTGTGTTCTTACTTTCTACCAGATAATCTTAATCTTTCAGTCACAAACCATAAACATACATTATTCCACACAATGCAAACTAAGTAATTTTATGAACACTTTCAAATGACATTCTGATATATTAGGCCACTGGTAATTGTTCAGTACAACTTTTTAAAATTGTGCCATTGACATATACTTGAAAGAGTCTGGTTTATTTCTGACAAGAAAGTTCAAGTGCATTAACACAATCCTATTTTTGCAAATGTTTTTTTCCACAGAAGGTCTTTAACAGTGCTGAGCCATTAATGGGACAGTAACACCTTGAGATTTTGATATAAAACTTTCATTAAAAATACATGAAACACTAAATACATTTTGGATTTCTACCTGGCGGCACCCTTGACTAGAGGGAGGCAGGGAATACGTTCAACACTATGCTTGTAAAATGTATTTAGTGTTTAATGTTCCTTTAAGCATAATGAAATAAATTTAATTTAACAGTGTGACAAATACAAACACTTAGTGTAGGACTAACCAAAAACCGTGGGGACCTTTACATGACTAACATGTTTATAGTTCATTCCTGGAGCATCCTCATTAGTATATATCCAGATGAACGACTAATGACTGATGAAAACGGTAAACTACGCAACAATACAAAGGTTAATCCTGCGGTAATACAGGCACCCACGTATTAACATTTGGTATAGCTTAGTTACTTTGGCTGCCAGATAAGCATGAACACTTAAAAGATAAATACATTATAAAATAAAATCACAGTTTAATTGGGTCAGAAAGGCAAATCAGATCTAAAGACCAGGCTGCAGCCTTTGTAAAGGTTTGAAGGCACAGAGCTCTGAAGCAGTGACACATACAAGTATTTTTGTTGCATTAATGAGAGGAACAATACAATTCTGACTGAAGCGTTATTTTCAGAGATTTTGTTCCATTCTGAGAATTAACCAATAATACACTGTTTTCCTTTTGAACAAATAGCCTGTTTCATTTGAAGACAGCTGAGTAAACATCTGGATAGGGTGCAGTAGAGTATATCATCATACTTTGTAGTTTGGTCTCTGCAGAATTTAACTGGCACCTCAGTCTGACCTCTGTCCCTGGATCACAGTGGAGGTGACAGTTTGTGATGGCTGAATAATGGCATTGTGCTTCACAGGAAAAAGCATTTTGGAAAAACAGACTTAAGGGAGCATCATTTTAACCTGCCCTTATTAGTTAGTAAAATCCGTACCCCCAAGGCTTTCATGCATGTGTCCATAAGGTAAGAGCCCAGCGATAGAGCAGGAAAAGCAGAAGCACGAGGCTGCAGTAAAACACCACAAAGCCCAGAAGGTGAGAAGGAAGAGCAGGTGCTTGTGAGCCTTCTCCAAAAGAGAGGAGACTTTGCAGAGTCCCCTTAACACGGCCCATGTTTAGTTGGAGGATGTCTGAAGAGAGACAAACTTTGTCCTGTCCACAAAGGGTGAGCAAGAAGGGAAAAACAGAAATGCAGAGTCAGTCATGCAAACACTAGCATGCAGTTAGTCACAATACTGAGATATATAAAAGGGAAGCAGTGGGAAGTCACCATACACCTGGACTGTATTGCATTTACTGTAAGTGTTGTTGCCTAAAACATAATTTTATATTTGTTCTGTAACATATTTGGGATACTATAATTTAAATGAACTCATGACCTATAGCATTGTGTAAGCTTTCTAAATTATGCAAATTAATTTTGAAAGTTCAAAATGCCAGTTCATGGACACTTGAATGACTGAACAATAAAAATGTTTTAATAGCTAAATCGATTCTTAAAGGCTATAGTTTACATGAATTAAATCCAAGGAGTAAAACATGTTTTTTCTATGTATGTCTCACTTATTATCTACAACTGCACACTAGTAGTTTTGAGTACAAAAGTGTTTCTCAGGAATTAAGACAAGATTGATACTTACTAATAAGGCAATTTCTTCACACTTGATGTGTTCGTATTCCAGTACAAATGGGGTATACCTGTCTTAATACTTGAAGTAAACGGGGGAAAAAACTCAGTCCTCAGTGAACCCCTCACATAAACCCAACTTCTTCCTGTCAGTGTGAGTTCACATATAGCCAATAGGAACTATTTAACTATTAAAAGCATAACAATGAATATTAACCCTTAGACATACTGCCAGAATAAATCTTTATTTTTCTCATACTCCTGCGATGACATACTATTTAAATACAACAAGTAGAGTCAAGACATAGTGGTTCAAAACGTTACCAAGGTCTAGGGAAGAGTGGTCCAGAAAAACTAGAAAACTGAGTTTGGCCACACCACTAGCATCATGAAGATTACAGAGAGAATCCAGTTATTCAACAGAACACAGGATCAAGAGACTCCAAATTTACTGGAACCAGATTAAATTTAAAGAAGAAAAAAAAAAAAAAAGATAATTTTCTTCTTGTAGGCTTAAAAAAAAAGAAAAAAAAAAGTAGACAGTTACACAAAGACACACTCAAACATTTTGAGCATTAAAATAGAATGAATGACTAATCTTGGAATGAAGTTGTGGTAATTAACCAACAAAAAAGGGCAGAGGTCACTTATCCTGATTTATAGGTGAAGTTTTCGGCACTGGGTGTCTCAGTACCCTTCAAACAAACTACTAAGGTAAGAAAAAAATAGGGCATTTCCCCTTAACAATAACGTCCAAAAAAAGATACAAAGGTATTATCCAAAAAAAGTTTGGATTTAAACAACAAAGGCTGTAGCTTTGCAGCAAAACAAATGTGGTTAAATGAATAAGCACAATTAAACCATATACTGATTGTGTTAAAGGGACAGTTTACTCAAAACATTTCTCCCCTTTAATTTGTTCTCAATGATCTACTTTACCTGCTGGAGTGTATTAAATTGTTTCTAAGTATTTCCATTAACCTTATATTGGTATTTGAATTAGTTTATTTAGCTAGTGCTATCCCCACCCATCCTGAAAGTTTTTGGCCTCGAGGCCAAGCTGTGTTAACACAGCCAGTAGAAGAAATGACACTCCCAGTGGGTTATAGAAGAGATAAGGTAATAAAAAGGAAATTTTCCATTGCTCTCTCCAAGTATTGGTGATTGGTTTATGGACAGATATAAAATAAAGAAGCATGTATATGTACACAATATGATAAAGTACTGAGATCTGATTATACCTACAAGCTCCACCAATTTTATTAGGTTGTGGCTTCAAAACACAAAATCAGCTCATTCACATACACAAATAAACCTTAAAATATCAAATCTCATACATTTTATACTCTGCAGCTTGTAAAAAAGTAATTGGAAACACATTAAGGGAAAAACAATTTTATAGTATACTGTCCCTTTAAGCAGCAAAAGCTGGTCCACTGACAGATGTAACAAGCTGTATACAAAGCAGCCTATACATAGTGAGTTTGCCAGCACTAACAATACAAAATAAAAGACTGGCCATAACACTTTGCCAATAATTATAATAAAAAAAGGAAATCTAATTATACCTTAAGTATTAAGAGGGGGAAAACGATCTTGTTTTCAACCACTCTTCTGTGAACAATATTGAAGGAATAGCAAACATTTCCTGTTTAGAAGACCATTATAGTGAAAAACTTGCATGCTCTTATATGTCCTATCACTATGGACCCTGCAAATCTATGTATTTAACCTCAACCAAATGAGGTTGAAAACATAATTAAAGGGATAGGAAAGTAAAAATTAAACTTGTATGATTCAGATACAGCATGTTATTTTAAGAAACTCTTAAATTATTTTCTATTTTCAAATGTACCTCATTCTCTTGGTATCCCTGGTTAAAAAAGAACCTATCCTACACTATTGGGAGCTAGATGGGGATTGGAGCATGCATACCTTTGTCTCTTGTGATTGGCTAAATAGATGTGGTCAGATAGCTGCCCTTAGTGCAATGTTGTTCCTTCAGCAAAGGATAACGAGAATGAAGCAAATTTGATAATACAAGTAAATTGGAAAGTTGTTTAAAAAATAAAAAATTGTTTGCTTACCTGATAAATTTCTTTCTTTCCGGACATGGAGAGTCCACAACGTCATTACAATTACTAGTGGGATATTCACTACTGGCCAGTAGGAGGCGACAAAGAGCACCCCAGCATTTAATTTACTTCTATTTTCTAATTTGCTTCATTCTCTTGGTATCATTTGTTGAAGGAGCAGCAATGCACTACTGGTTTCTAACTGAACACATGGGTGAGCCAATGACAATCGTTATTTATCTGCAGCCACCAATCAACAAGAACCTAGGTTCTTTGCTACTCCTGAGCTTACCTAGATAAACCAGCAAAGGATAACAAGAGAATGCAATAAATAATAGAAGTAAATTGGAAAGTTGCTTAAAATTGTATTCTCTATCTGAATCATAAAAGAAAATGTTTGGGTTTCATGTCCCTTTAAGTATGACTTTGCTTACCCATAACCCCCAGTCATTCGGCAAAAGGGAAATGGAAAAAAAAGATAACACTAAGGTGTAGAGGTGCCCGAGGTATAAGAAAAAAATACTGTCTTAAGGGTGGGGTCTTGGACTCCCATGGACTTCCATGTCCGGAAATAAATTTATCAGGTAAGCATACATTTTCTTTTCTTTCCTAAGACATGGGGAGTCCACAACGTCATTCCAATTACTAGTGGGAATCAATACCCAAGCTAGAGGACACTGAATGAACATTAGGGAGAACAAGACAGTAGGCCTAAACCAAAGGCACAACTGCTTGAAGAACTTTTCTCCCAAAGGAAGCCTCAGCTGAGGCAAAAGTATCAAATTTGTAAAATTAAGAAAAAGTATGCAGAGAGCTCCATGTAGCCGCCTTGCAAATCTGTGCCACAGAAGCTTCATTTTTGAAAGCCCAAGATGAGGAGACAGCCCTAGTAAAATGAGCCGTAATTCTCTCACGAGGCCACTGTCCAACAGTCTCATAAGCAAAATGAATCATACTTCTCAACCAGAGGGAAAGAGAAGTAGAAGAGGCCTTCTGACCCTTACGCTTTCCAGAGAAACAAACAAAAAGGGCAAAAGACTGACAAAAATCTTTAGTAGCCTGTAGATAAAATTTTAGAGCTTGCACAACATCTAAGTTATGCAAAAGACGTTCCTTATGAGGAGGATTAGGACAAAAAGAAGGAACAACAACTTCCTGATTAATGTTTCAATCTGAAACCACCTTAGGGAGAAACCCCAATTTAGTACGAAGGACCGCCTTATCTGTTTGAAAAATAAGGTAAGGGGAATCACACTGTAGAGCTGAGAGCTCAGAAACTCTGCAAGCAGAGGAAATAGCAATAAGAAACAACACTTTCCAAGATAACAACTTAATATCTACAGAATGCATTGGCACAAAGCAGCCTGCTGCAAAACCTTAAGCACAAGGTTCAAGCTCCAAAGAGGAGCAACAGATTTAAAAATAAGCCTGATTCTGACCAAAGCCTGACAAAAAGATTGAACATCTGGCACATCCGCCAGACGTTTGTGTAAAAGAATAGACAGTGCAGAAATCTGACCCTTCAGAGAACTGACTGACAATCCATTCTCCAGACCTTCCTGGAAAAAAAGACAAAATTCTAGGAATCCTGACCCTACTCCAAGAGAAGCCTTTCAATTCACACCAATATAGGTATTTACGCCATACCTTATGGTAAATCTTACGAGTAACTGGTTTGCGAGCCTGAAGCATAGTATCAATGACTGACTCAGAAAATCCATGCTTAGCCAAGACTAAGCGTTCAATCTCCACTTGAAAAAAGGACATTCTGCCCCTTACATGATCTGGTCCCGGATCGGGGGCTGTCCCTTCATGGCAACTTGACATCAGAGAAAGGCTTCTTGGACTGCTTGCTCTTGTTCCAGAACTGTGGAGGTTTCCAGGAACTCTTGGGTTAGTCTGATTTGGAAGAGGCCTGTGACATCTGTTCCTTGTTAGAACGAAAGGAACAAAAATTGCCAGACTGGCGACCCTTGGATTTAGATTTCTTGTCCTGCGGGAGGAAGGCACCCTTCCCCCTGGTCACTGTGGAGATAATAGAATCCAGGCCTGGACCAAATAGCATATTCCCCTTTAAGGGCAAAGAAAGAAGCCTGGACTTGGATACCATATCCGCAGACCAATATTTCAGCCAGAGAGCTCTTTGTGAAAGGACCGCAAAACCAGATGACTTGGCATTAAGGCTAATAATTTGCATAATTGCATCACAAATAAAGGAAATGTCTGTCTTGAGAGCATTAATCCTATCCTGAATGTCTTCTAAAGAAGTGTCAACTAGAACCATCTCTGATAGAGAGTCACAACAAAAGGTGGTGGTTCACGCAAGAGAAAAAAAGTCTCATAAGGTACCCCTTCATCTTTCTGTCTATGGGGTCTCTAAAGGAGGTACTATCCTCAAGGGATAGAAGTACGTTTAGCCAGCGTGGAGATAGCTCCATCCACCTTGGGAATGGAACTCTACAACGCCAGATAAGAGTCAGGCACAGGAAAAATGCTCTTAAAGTTAACAGAAGGAGAAAATGGAATACCAGGCTTCTCTCACTCCTTAGAAATTAAAATGGGGGAGACATCATAAAACCATATCTAGCTTAGGAATTTAAGGTTTGTCACAAGGCTTAGGCTCTGGAACCTTCAAAGTCGGTAAAACCTCCTTGAGTAGAAAACGAAGATGTTTAAGTTTAAATCCGAAGGAAATCTCAGGTTCCGTAGGTTTCTCTTCAGCAGAATAAGAATCAGACTTCTCCTTCAGAAGCCACTAAGGTTTGCTCATCCTCAGACTGCTGCGATAAGGCAGGCTCTAAAGGGACACTATTCGAATCAGAGGAAATATGTTTAACCTTTCTCTTCCCCAAGATGGAAAGAGAACTCAGCGCAACAGAAACAGCTGATTGTAACTGTTTTGCAAAGTCCACTGGTAAATAAATACCCCGTGATGGAGACTGAGTAGCACCGTAGGGTACTACCTGTGCCTTTTGGGACGGGGACTGAGGGAAAAGTATTAGCATATCCTGGACTACCGAGTCCTGAGAAGTGGAGAGCTCTGAGGGGTTAATCCTATCAGACAATGTTGCCTGGTACTTAGATCCCTTTCTGGCTTGAGAGACTGATTGCAAACATATTGTACAAAACTGTGCAGGGGGGGGGTAAACCTTTTGCTCTTCACAAAATAAATACATGTCATTTGGAAATAAAGCTGTAGATTCTTCCTAATCATATCTAAATCCTTCTTGTATACCAGAATACCCAAACACATTTCACAAGCTTATCTGGCATCTCTAATTTGCCCCTGCTGTGACTAGGTAACTCACCACCTCCTCGCTGTAGCGCTATCCAAACAAAGACCACAAAGCCGCCGGATAGCTCCGATCAATACAGAGTCGCAGAGCAGCCGCTCAGAAGGAAGTAGGAACACAGCAACTCATGTGGTGCCGCGTTGTAAAATAAACGCCCCATGCCAGTAATAGAAACATGCGAAAAAAAAGCTGCTGTAGCCGCGACCATGCAGCGAATCCCAAGTTAAAAACACCCTTAATAAAGGGAGCCCTCCAAACCACAAGTTATGTCCCATAAACAAGAGGAGGCCCAACACCTATCAGAGAATTATCCCCGATAAAACTGTATAAACACTTAAAGTCCATACAAGAGCTGCCTCTCAATGACACTAAAATGCCTGCAGGATCCCATACGTCCGCCCCCAGAACCTTCTAAAAGGAAACTAGGTGCTATACGGTCACCCTTATCAGTGCCCATCTTCTGCTGTGTCCCAAGGAATAATATAGAAAAGGCACATACCCTCTAGGGTCTCTGCTGCAGCTATCCACAGCACTTCCAGGTCTGACAGCTCCTCTTCTGACAGGGACCTGAGGTAGAAAGGAAAGTAGTGTAAGATTACACTGGTTGCCAGGTTGGGGTGTTAGCAGAATCATGCTGGAAGGAGGCTAAGGAAGGTTTCCTGCGACATCCAGAGCTAACATTCACCAATACTCTACTAAGAGAATTACATGGCTACAATACAACCCCAGTATTATCTTGCAGGGAAACTACCTATTAAAGGACATAAATCCAATTTTCTTCAGAGCACTATCTTCGCCAACCTCTTAGTTCACTAGGCAAAGAATGACTGGGGGAGTATGAGACGTTGGAGGGATACTTAATGCTTTGGCTGGGGTGTCTTTGCCTCCTCATGGTGGCCAGGTGTTGAATTCCCAACAGTAATGAATTCATTTGTGGACTATCCCTGCCATTGGAAAGACATTTGTTGGGTTTTATATCCCATTAATGTATAGTTTATCACTGTACTTTCAAGCTGAATAGGTTATTACTTTGCATTCAAGCTTAACCATATAGGTTATCACTTTGCATTCAAGCTTCACCGTATAGGTTATCACTTTGCATTCAAGTATAGCTTATTACTTTGCATTCAAGCTTAAACGTATAGGTTATTACTTTGCATTAAAGTTTAACCATATAGATCAGACATCCTCAAACTTGGCCCTCCAGAGGTTTTGGAACTAAATTTCCTATTATGCTCAGCCATCTGATATGCTGGCTGAGCATCATGGGAAATGTAGTTCCAAAACCTCTGGAGGGCCAAGTTTGAGGATGTCTGGTATAGATTATCACACTACATTCAAACAGTCATACAGGTTATCACTGTGCTTTCAAGCTTAACCTGTTCCACCAAAGTAGGCAAGGTTTCAGACTGATCCATGCTTCTTGCTATAATGTTTAGAACAGGGCTCATTTCAGCTATTTTTTAGCAACCATTGGGTTAACTGATTTTCCAATGCTTGCTACTAGGGCAGGATGTTAAGCGGGAGGGTCTGCTGATCAGTGCTAAACTGCTTCATCCTTCTAGTTAGCACTGATGATATGGATTTATGGCTCCTTTAGGATGGCACTTAAAGCAGACTATGTTCTTCAAAAAGAGAGTCTCATGGTTGCTCTATTTTTTTTTAATTGTTTAGTTTGAACTCAGGATTTTTATTTAAAATGTATACAAGTCTGAATATTAGATTTAAGCTAAGAGCTATTTTATCTATTTTAAATATTCCCCTCTCTGATATATAAATAATAACAAGCATATTAAAAAAATATCTAGATGCTAAATGTGTCACTTGCTTCCTACATTTTAAAGAAATCTATTAAACCCTGGTTTAGAAGCTGTGCACTATGAACATAATTCAACAGATACAATTCCACATTATCTATTCAGCTACATAAGGGAAATTCAATGAATTATCCAACTAATGAAATAATTAAAGACACACTGAAAGCTAGAGAAGACATGCCATAGTAACGTGTACAGCCCACTCTGACAACCAAAGGCAGAATCTTACAGTAGAGCTGTTATTAAATACCAAAGGGGAAAAAAACATAATTTATGTAAGAACTTACCTGATAAATTCATTTCTTTCATATTAGCAAGAGTCCATGAGCTAGTGACGTATGGGATATACATTCCTACCAGGAGGGGCAAAGTTTCCCAAACCTTAAAATGCCTATAAATACACCCCTCACCACACCCACAATTCAGTTTAACGAATAGCCAAGAAGTGGGGTGATAAGAAAAAAGTGCGAAAGCATATAAAATAAGGAATTGGAATAATTGTGCTTTATACAAAAAAATCAAAACCACCACAAAAAAGGGCGGGCCTCATGGACTCTTGCTAATATGAAAGAAATGAATTTATCAGGTAAGTTCTTACATAAATTATGTTTTCTTTCATGTAATTAGCAAGAGTCCATGAGCTAGTGACGTATGGGATAATGATTACCCAAGATGTGGATCTTTCCACACAAGAGTCACTAGAGAGGGAGGGATAAAATAAAGACAGCCAATTCCTGCTGAAAATAATCCACACCCAGAATAAAATTTTTAATGAAAAAACATAAGCAGAAGATTCAAACTGAAACCACTGCCTGAAGTACGTTTCTACCAAAAACTGCTTCAGAAGAAGAAAACACATCAAAATGGTAGAATTTAGTAAAAGTATGCAAAGAGGACCAAGTTGCTGTTTTGCAAATCTGATCAACCGAAGCTTCATTCTTAAACGCCCAGGAAATAGAAACTAACCTAGTAGAATGAGCTGTAATCCTTTGAGGCGGAGTGTTACCCGACTCAACATAGGCATGATGAAATAAAGATTTCAACCAAGATGCCAAAGAAATGGCAGAAGCTTTCTGGTCTTTTCTAGAACCGGAAAAGATGACAAATAGACTAGAAGTCTTTCGGAAAGACTTAATAGCTTCAACATAATATTACAAAGCTCTAACAGCATCCAAAGAATGCAATGATTTCTCCTTAGAATTCATAGGATTAGGACATAATGAAGGAACCACAATTTCTCTACTAATGTTGTTAGAATTCACAACCTTAGGTAAAAAATTCAAAAGAAGTTCGCAGCACCGCCTTATCCTGATGCAAAATCAGAAAAGGAGACTCACAAAAAAGAGTAGATAATTCAGAGACTCTTCTGGCAGAAGAGATGGCCAAAAGAAACAAAACTTTCCAAGAAAGTAATATAATGACCAAAGAATGCATGGGTTCAAAAGGAGGAGCTTGAAGAGCCCCCATAACCAAATTCAAACTCCAAGGAGGAGAAATTGACTTAATGACAGGTTTTATACGAACCAAAGCTTGTACAAAACAATGAATATCAGGAAGATTAGCAATCCTTCTGTGAAAAAGAACAGAAAGAGCAGAGATTTGTCTTTCAAGAAACTTGCGGACAAACCTTTATCTAAACCATCCTGAAGAAATATAAATCTTTCAGACTCTATAATATATCTCTCTAGATACAGATTTACGAGCCTGTCACATAGTATCAATCACAGAGTCAGAGAAACCTCTTTGACCAAGAATCAAGCGTTCAAACTCCACACCTTAAAATTAAGGTTTTGAGATCCTGATGGAAAAAAGAACCTTGAGACAGAAAGACTGGTCTTAACGGAAGAGTCCACAGCTGGCAAGAGGCCATCCGGACAAGATCCGCATACCAAAACCTGTGAGGCCATGCTGGAGCTACCAGCAGGACAAACGAGCATTCCTTTAGAATATTGGAGAATACCCTTGGAAGAAGAACTAGAGGCGGAAAGATATAGGCAGGATGACACTTGTAAGGAAGAGATAATGCATCCACTGCCTCCGCCCGAGGATCCCTGGATCCGGACAGATACCAGGGAAGTTTCTTGTTTAGATGAGAAGCCATCAGATCTATTTCTGGGAGTTCCCACATTTGAACAATCTGAGGAAATACCTCTGGGTGAAGACCATTCGCCCAGGTGCAACGTTTGGCGACTGAGATAATCCGCTTTCCAATTGTCCATACCTGGGATATGAACCGCAGAGATTAGACAGGAGCTGGATTCCGCCCAAGCCAAAATTCGAGATACTTCTTTCATAGCCAGAGGACTGTGAGTCCCTCCTTGATGATTGATGTATGCCACAGTTGTGACATTGTCTATCTGAAAACAAATGAACAACTCTCTCTTCAGAAGAGGCCAAGACTGAAGAGCTCTGAAATTGCACGGAGTTCCAAAATATTGATCGGAAATCTCACCTCCTGAGATTCCCAAACCCCTTGTGCCGTCAGATACCCCCACACAGCTCCCCAACCTGTAAGACTTGCATCTGTTGAGATTATAGTCCAGGTCGGAAGAACAAAGAAGCCCCCTGAACTAAACGATGGTGATCTGTCCACCATGTCAGAGAGTGTCGTATAATCGGTTTAAAGATATTAATTGAGATATCTTTGAGTAATCCCTGCACCATTGGTTCAGCATACAGAGCTGAAGAGGTCGCATGTGAAAACGAGCAAAGGAGATCGCATCTGATGCGGCAGTCCTAAGACCTAAAATTTCCATGCATAAGGCTACCAAAGGGAATGATTGTGACTGAAGGTTTTGACAAGCTGAAATCAATGTTAAACTTCTCTTGTCTGACAAGGACAGAGTCATAGACACTGAATCTATTCTAGAAACCTAAAAAGGTTACCCTTGTCTGAGGAATCAATGAACTGATTGGTAAATTGATCCTCCAACCATGAACTTGAAGAAACAACACAAGTCGATTCGTATGAGATTCTTCGAAAATGAGAAGACTGAGCAAGTACCCAGATATCGTCCAATAAGGAAATACCAAAACCCTGTTCTCTGATTACAGAAAGAAGGGCACGAGAACCTTTGAAAAAAATTCTTGGAACTGAGGCTAGGCCAAACGGTAGAGCCACAAAACTGGTAATGCTTATCTAAAAAGAGAATCTCAGACACTAAAAGTGATCTGGATGAATCGGAATATGCAGATACACATCCTGTAAATCTATTGTAGACATATAATGCCCTTGCTAAACAAAAGGCAGGACAGTCCTACAGAAACTGAATGTTGGTATCCTTACATAACGATTCAATATTGATAGATCCGGAACTGGTCTGAAGGAATTGACCTTCTTTGGTACAATGAAGAGATAAAATAAAACCTTAGCCCCTGTTCCAGAACTGGAACTGGCATAATTACTCCAGCCAACTCTAGATCTGAAACACATTTCAGAAATGCTGAGCCTTTGCTGTGTTAACTGGGACACGGGAAAGAAAAAAATCTCTTAGCAGGAGGCCTTAACTGAAGCCAATTCTGTACCTTTCTGAAACAATGTTCTGAAACCAGAAATTGAGAACGGAATTGATCAAAATTTCTTTGAAGAAAACGTAATCTGCCCCATACCAGCTGAGCTGGAATAAGGTCCGCACCTTCATGGGTACTTAGGAGCTGGCTATAGGTTTTCTATAAGGCTTGGATATATTCCAAACTGGAAATAGTTTCCAAACTGATACCGCTCCTGAGGATGAAGGATCAGGCTTTTGTTCCTTATTGTGAGGAAAGGAACGAAAATGATTATTAGACCTAAATTTACCTTAGATTTTTTATCCTTTGGTAAAAAAGTTCCCCTCCTTCCAGAAACAGTTGAAATAATAATTTATTACCCTGGAAAGAAAAGGAAAGCAAAGTTGACTTAGAAGACATATCAGCATTCCAAGTTTAATCCATAAAGCTTTTCTAGCTAAAATAGCTAGAGACATATACCTGACATCAACTCTAATGATATCAAAAGATGGTATCACCAATAAAATTATTAGCATGTTATAGAATAATAATAATGCTATAAAATTATGATGTGTTACTTGTTGCGCTAAAGCTTCTAACCAAAAAGTTGAAGCTGCAGCAACATCCGCTAAAAATATAGCAGGTCTAAGAAGATTACCTGAACATAAGTAAGCTTTTCTTAGAAAGGATTCAATTTTCCTATCTAAAGGATCCTTAAATGAATTACTATCTGCCGTAGGAATAGTAGCACATTTAGCAGGAGTAGAGACAGCCCCATAACCTTAGGGATTTTGTCCCAAAAAAACTCTAATCTGTCAGATGGCACAGGATATAATTGCGTAAACGTTTAGAAGGAGTAAAAGAATTACCCAAATTATTCCATTCCCTGGAAATTACTTCAGAAATAGCATCAGGGAGATTAAAAACTTCTGGAATAACTACAGGAGATTTAAAAACCTTATTTAAACGTTTAGATTTAGTATCAAGAGGACCAGAATCCTCTATTTCTAATGCAATTAATACTTCTTTAAATAAAGAACGAATAAATTCCATCTTGAACAAATACAAAGATTTATCAGCATCAACCTCTGAGACAGAAACCTCTGAACCAGAAGAACCATTATCAGTATCATAATGATGATGTTCATTTAAAAATTCATCTGTAAAAAGAGAAGTTTTAAAAGACTTTTATGTAAACTAGAAGGAGAAATAACAGACATAGCCTTCTTAATGGATTTAAAAAATAAAATCTCTTATGTTTATCAGGAACACTCTGAAAATTAGATGTTGACGGAACAGCAACAGGTAATGTAACAGTACTAAAGGAAATTTTATCTGCATTAATAAGTTTGTCATGACATGCAATACAAACAACAGCTGGAGAAACAGATACCAAAAATTATAGCAGATACACTTAGCTTGGTAGCTCCAGCACTAGACAGCGATTTTCCTGTAGTATCTTCTGACTCAGATGCAACGTGAGACATCTTGCAATATGTAAGAGAAAAAACAACATATAAAGCAAAATTGATCAAATTCCTTAAATGACAGTTTCAGGAATGGGAAAAAATGCCAAAGAACAAGCTTCTAGCAACCAGAAGCAATGAAAAAATAAGACTTAAATAATGTGGAGACAAAAGCGACGCCCTTATTTTTTAGCGCCAAATAAGACACCCACATTATTTGGCGCCTAAATGCTTTTGGCGCCAAAAATGACGCCACATCCGGAACGCCGACATTTTTGGCGCAAAATAACGTCAAAAAATGACGCAACTTCCGGCGACACGTATGACGCCGGAAACGGAAAAGAATTTTTGCGCCAAAAAAGTCCGCGCCAAGAATGACGCAATAAAATGAAGCATTTTCAGCCCCCGCGAGCCTAACAGCCCACAGGAAAAAAAAGAGTCAAATTTTTGAAGGTAAGAAAAAATGATTAATTCAAATGCATTATCCCAAATATGAAACTGACTGTCTGAAAAATAAGGAAAGTTGAACATTCTGAGTCAAGGCAAATAAATGTTTGAATACATATATTTAGAACTTTATAAACAAAGTGCCCAACCATAGCTTAGAGTGTCACAGAAAATAAGATTTACTTACCCCAGGACACTCATCTACATGTTTGTAGAAAGCCAAACCAGTACTGAAACGAGAATCAGCAGAGGTAATGGTATATATAAGAGTATATCGTCGATCTGAAAAGGGAGGTAAGAGATGAATCTCTACGACCGATAACAGAGAACCTATGAAATAGACCCCGTAGAAGGAGATCACTGCATTCAAATAGGCAATACTCTCCTCACATCCCTCTGACATTCACTGCACGCTGAGAGGAAAACCGGGCTCCAACTTGCTGCGGAGCGCATATCAACGTAGAATCTAGCACAAACTTACTTCACCACCTCCATCGGAGGCAAAGTTTGTAAAACTGAATTGTGGGTGTGGTGAGGGGTGTATTTATAGGCATTTTAAGGTTTGGGAAACTTTGCCCCTCCTGGTAGGAATGTATATCCCATACGTCACTAGCTCATGGACTCTTGCTAATTACATGAAAGAAACATAATTTATGTAAGAACTTACCTGATAAATTAATTTCTTTCATATTGGCAAGAGTGCATGAGCTAGTGACGTATGGGATATACAATCCTACCAGGAGGGGTAAAGCTTCCCAAACCTCAAAATACCTACAAATACACCCATCACCACACCCACAATTCAGTTTAACGAATAGCCAAGTAGTGGGGTGATAAAGAAAGAAGTAAAAATCATCAAAGAAGGAATTAGGAAATTGTGCTTTATACAAAAAAATCATAACCACCATGGACTCTTGCCAATATGAAAGAAATTAATTTATCAGGTAAGTTCTTACATAAATTAAGTTTTCTTTCATGTAATTGACAAGAGTCCATGAGCTAGTGACGTATGGGATAGTAATACCCAAGATGTGGAATTCCACAGAAGAGTCACTAGAGATTGAGGGATGAAAATAATAACAGCCATTTTCCACTGAAAAAATTAATCCACAACCCAAAATAAGTTTATTCTCATAAATGAAAAAACTTAAACATAAGCAGAGGAATCAAACTGAAACAGCTACCAAAAACTGTTTCCGAAGAAGCAAATACATAAAAACGGTAGAATTTAGTAAATGTATGCAAAGAAGACCAAGTTGCTGCTTTGCAAATCTGATCTAGTAGAATGAGCTGTAATTCTCTGAGGTGGGGCCTGACCCGACTCCAAATAAGCCTGATGAATCAAAAGCTTTAACCAAGATGCCAAGGAAATGGCAGAAGCTTTCTGACCTTTCCTAGAACCAGAAAAGATAACAAATATACTAGAAGTCTTCCTGAAATCTTTAGTAGCTTCAACATATTTCAAAGCTCTTACAACATCCAAATAATGTAAGGATCTCTCCAAAGAATTCTTAGGATTAGGACACAAAGAAGGAACAACAATTTCTCTATTAATGTTGTTAGAAATGTAAATGAAGTACGCAAAACTGCCTTACCCTGATGGAAAATCAAAAAAGGAGATTCACAAGAATAGATAATTCGGAAACTCTTTTAGCAGAAGAGATGGCCAAAAGGAACAACACTTTCCAAGAAAGTAGTTTAATGTCCAAAGAATGCATAGGCTCAAACAGAGGATCCTGTAAAGCCTTCAAAACTAAATTAAGACGCCAAGGAGGAGAGATTGATTTAATGACAGGCTTGATACGGACCAAAGCCTGTACAAAACCGTGAATATCAGGAAGCTTAGCAATCTTTCTGTGAAATAAAACATAAAGAGCAGAGATTTGTCCGTTCAGGGAACTTGCAGACAAACCTTTATCCAAACCATCATGAAGAAACTGTAAAATTCTAGGAATTCTAAAAGAATGCCAGGAGTATTTATGAGAAGAAGACCATGAAATCTAAGTCTTCCAAACTCGATAATAAATCTAACTAGAAACAGATTTACGAGCCTGTAACATAGTATTAATCACTGAGTCAGAGAAACCTCTATGACTAAGCACTAGGCGTTCAATTTCCATACCTTCAAATTTAATTATTTGAGATCCTGATAGAAAAACGGACCTTGAGACAGAAGGTTTGTTCTTAAAGGAAGTGGCCAAGGTTGGCAACTGGACATCCAAACAAGATCTGCATACCAAAACCTGTGAGGCCATGCTGGAGCTACCAGCAAAGCAAACGATTGTTCCATAATGATCTTGGAGATCACTCTTGGAAGAAGAGCTAGAGGCGGGAAAATATAAGCAGGTTGGTAACACCAAGGAACTGCTAACGCATCCAACACCTCCGCCTGAGGATCCTTGGACCTGGACAGTTACCTGGGAAGTTTCTTGTTTAGATGGGAAGCCATCAGATCTATTTCTGGAAGACCCCACATCTGAATAATCTGAGAAAACACATCTGGATGGAGCGACCACTCCACCTGATGCAAAGTCTGACGGCTGAGATAATCCGCTTCCCAATTGTCTACACCTGGGATATGAACCAAATAAATTACACAGGAGCTGGATTCCGTCCAAGCAAGTATCCAAGAAATGTCAATTTGAAAAAAGACTATACCCCAGGTAAGAAAAATATTTTCCTAAATATGTTTTTTCCCAAATATGAAACTGATAGTCTGCGAAAGTAAATATACATAAACTTGACTCATGGCAAATATAAGTACAATACATATTGTTTAGAACTTTATATTAATACATAAAGTGCCAAACCATAGCTGAGAGTGTCTTAAGTAATGAAAACATACTTACCGAAAGACACCCATCCACATATAGCAGATAGCCAAACCAGTACTGAAACGGTTATCAGTAGAGGTAATGGAATATGAGAGTATATCGTCGATCTGAAAAGGGAGGTAGGAGATGAATCTCTACGACCGATAACAGAGAACCTATGAAAAAGATTTCCCGCAAGGAAAACCATAGAATTCCACAGGTGATACTCCCTTCACATCCCTCTGACATTCACTGTACTCTGAGAGGTATCAGGCTTCAAAATGCTGAGAAGCGCATATCAACGTAGAAATCAAGCACAAACTTACTTCACCAACTCCATAGGAGGCAAACTTTGTATAACTGAATTGTGGGTGTGGTGAGGGGTGTATTTATAGGCATTTTGAGGTTAGGGAAACTTTGCCCCTCCTGGTAGGATTGTACATCCCATACGTCACTAGCTCATGGACTCTTGCCAATTACACGAAAGAAAATATCTGTTATAGATGGTACTAGCAATCAAGTGGTTAAAGTATTGCTTTGTGTGTTGCTATGTAGTTAAATCATTTTCTGTGAATAATGGGGTTGAAACAACAGGTTTGTGTTACTAGCAACACAAATGAGAATGAAAGGTATGGCATCTCAACAGTGACGTTGACATAGCTAGAATGAGGGCACAGGGATATTTTTTAACTTTGCCATTAGAGGTATACACAAAAATGCAGAAAGAAAATGCTCTAATGTCTTAATGTTTTTTTTATTATTGCACAACAAACAACAGAGGGTGAACACCAAATAGCTATCTGATATAGTATAAATAATGTACTATAAATGAATTAACCAAAAGAAAAATTAAATGTTACTAATCAAAACAGAAAGCAACAGGATAATGCTTTAGGCAAGTCCACATTTCTAATAAATTCTGGAAATTCCTCCAAAGGCTGTGCTTCAAAAGACTGGTCTGGTGCACTGTCACAGATCTACAAAACATGAAGAATAAGAAGGCACCGCATGGTGTGGATATCTTGCAGCAATTGTTAGGGTTGCAACCTCAGTCATGTTTTCCTGGACACTTATGAGTTACACATGCTGCAGGGTGGAACATGTATTGTGTTTCCGGACAGCACTATTCATATTCCTCCCTGCACACCCTGCAGCATGTGTAACCTATAATTGTTCTGTATTTTAAGGGAATATATACAGGAATAAGTCCACTCACATTTGTAGTAGCACATTAAAGTAGTAATGACACTGTCCAGGACCTCAGAGTTGCCCGGTAAGCTCCCTCCCAGCAAACAGGAACTTCTTATACTCTCTACTGGCAAAAGGATCTCCTCCTTAGTCGGGCATCCGGATGGTCTGTGCTATATATTGCACACCACACCACACATCAAATAAGGCTGGATGGAATGGAGCTGATAACATGAATTATACTCAAAAAGCAGGAGTATGTTAAAGGGATGGCAAATCCAAGTGTTTGTGAAACGCTAGGATTTACCATTGGAACAAATAAAGGGGACTTTCAGTCATGAAGAATAAAATACTTAATGCAGAAAGTTCCTTCATTTGTTTGAAGCCCTTGCTGCACTGAGCGCCTCAGGCAGCCCATGGCAGAACATTATTTTGCTGAGAGGTGACGTTTCCACCTCTTAGCCAATAGCCATGCGGTCCAACTGGCGCCAAGCCTGAAAGCCCGCACGGCTATTGGCTAAGAGGTGAAAAAGTCACCTCACAGAAAAACAGCGTTCTGCCGTGGGTTGCCTGAGCAGCTCAGCACGGCAAACGCTTAAAGCAAATAATGGATCTTTCAGCATGATGTATTTTAGTCCCCTTTATTTGTTCATATGGTAAATCCTAGCATTTCACAAACACTAGGATTTAACTTCCCTTCAAAAGCTTTACTAAAATAATAAAACTTGTGACATGTATCTCAGCATGACTGCCGTTTCATCATGTCGCAAGTTTTACAATCGACTAAGGAGGAGATCCTGGTGCCAGGGGAGTGTGAGAGGAGTTCCCGTTTCCCAGGAGGGAGCTTACTGGGCAACTCAGAGGTCCTGGACGGTGTCAATAGCACTTTAATGTGCTCTTTCGAAAGTGAGTGGACATTCCCGTATATATTCACTATTGTTGCAAGATAACTGCACCATGAGGCTCCCAGTTCTTTTTATTACTGCCCTATTACATGTAAATACATGCGTCTAACCCCTGTGTTATATGCATGTACTCAAAAAATCTCTTTGTAATAAGTAACCCTTAAAAAAAAAAAATCTGTCTGTAAAGAAAGTTGAGAAAAATATAGTGATAGAAAATCTTTTGAGCTAGCTAAGCAAAAGCTTGCATAATGATAAAACACAGCTGATTAAAAGTAAAGAAAGTTTGAATTAGACTATTGAATGTTAGTGCTCAATATCTACCCAAAGTTGAGATATCTGGGACAGCACTGTGCCTAGCAAGGCTTTTGCAATCCACAAATACAAATGAGTATTTGAGTTGTGTAATTAATCTTTCAGGTTGTAAGTTGTCTGATGCCCAGTTGCGAGTGCTTTGACTTGGATTAGGATTTGTTCCCACAACTGACTTCAATTTATTTAAAACTATCATTGATGTGAACCGGCTTATCTGGAACATCACTTTGAAAGGCCATTTTTCAAGCACTGACACTGCTACATCAGACCAACCAATTCCCAAGAAATGGGTAAATACCAACCTTAATACTGACCTCCCGTTTGTGGAATCTTGTGATCTTATCTCACTTAATAACTTGATGAAGGAAAGCACTAGTTCGAGTGGCCTGGAATGTGTCACCTGTGTAAAAGGGCTAAAAAAAGCCCTCAAAGTTCTACCCCATACATAGTAGGGGTGGCATTATAGAGGGCTTTTTTTCGGAAGGGTAGAAAGAGATTTAAGAACCCTAGCTAGATCTAACAAAAGCAACGAGCAAAATCTGAGTAAAACAGAAAGACTAGCCCTTGAACAACTATCTAACAATAGCGATATTGTAGTGCGCAATGCTGACAAGGGTGGTTCAGTAGGTGCTAAACAAGACTGATTACATTAATGAAGCTTTAAGACAGCTCAATGATGCTGATTCTTACATGGTACTCCCTAGCAACCCTACAAAACGTTTTCAGAGAGAGCTGAAGGACCTTCTGGATGATGGGGTGGAAAAAGGTTTTTTTGGATTATGATACAGCGGCATATATCTTCATTGAATGCCCTGTCACTCCTGTGTTCCACCACCTCCCGAAGGTCCACAAGTCCCTTGAAAATGTTAAGGGCCGACCCATTGTCAGTGGGATTGGGTCTCTTTTTGAGCACCTCTCCCAGTGGCTGGATATGGTGTTAAACCCCTTTGTTGAAGCTCTGCCTAGCTTTTTGAGAGACACTAAGCACTTGATGAATCTGATTAATGAACTTGAATGGAATAGTGATTTATATAGCTGGGTGACCATTGATGTCACTGCTCTATATTCCTCTTTCCCTCACGATAGAGGAATAGAGGCTATTACATTTTTCCTACAAGAGTGGTCTGACTTTTCTGAAGATTTTCAGGCCTTTGTGTTAAGAGTTATCCGCTTCCTTCTGACTCATAATTTGTTTGAGTTTGAGGGCACTTTCTATCTCCAGAGGCGTGGGACAGCTATGGGGGCCAAGTTTGCCCCCTCCTACGCCAACATGTACATGGGTTGGTGGGAGCTGTCCCACGTCTTTGGAGATAGAAATGCCTACAGGTCCCAGATCATTTTTTTCCATCGTTTTATTGACGATTTGATTTTTATCTGGAGTGGTAGTGAGATTGATGTGACAGAATTTATACAAAACATTAACTCTAACACTATAGGCCTCAAATTCACACATGAGCTTCAAAAGGTCAAGATAAATTTTCTAGACATAACTCTTAGTGGCAGTAAAGAAGGAAGAATTATTTCCAGCTTGTACAGAAAACCTATTTCTGGCAACTCCCTGCTACATGCAAGGAGCTGCCATCCCAGACATGTCCCCTATGCCATCGCTAAAGGCCAGCTCATCAGGGCAAAAAGAAATTGCACTGATGAAACAGAGGGCCAAGTTCAGATGAAAGAGGTCAATAAGCGCCTCCTGCAGAGAGGGTATCAACGTAAAACTGTGAATAGGGCCTATAATGATGTTTCCAAACTACATAGATCAGATCTACTTCAAGATAGATCTAAAACTTTAGAGACACATAAAGGTGTCACCTTTGTAACTGATTACAGTTCACAATATGTAGATGTATGTAGAATTGTGAAACACCATTTTAAAATGCTCATTGCGGATGAAAGACTATTAGGATGTGTTCAAGAAGGTGTGAGATGCTCCTATCGGAGGAACCGCACACTAGGCAATATATTGTCCCCTACGGTCTTTAAAAAAACCGCTATCTCAGGCTAGTTCGTGGCTCACCAGTAAAGGTTCTTACAGATGTGGAAGCTCCAGATGTGGGGCATGTGATTATTTGATCATATCTGATACCTTTAGGTCCTCTGTTACAGGGAAGGTATATGACGTTAACTTCTGTCTAAATTGTACCTCTACATATGTTGTGTACTGCATCACGTGTACCCGATGCAGTAAGCAATATGTGGGACTCACGACCAGGGATGTCAGATCAAGAATGAGAGAACATCTCTCTACCATACGTGTTGGTAAGGCGAGTACCCCGTTGGTAAATCACTTTGCCAAAGTACATAATAAAAGATCTTTCTTGTTTCTCCTGGCAACCTATAGACATGACCCCCTATCCCAAGAGAGGAGGGGATAGAGATTTGATATTGGGAAAAAGAGAGATGCTGTGGATCTTCAAACTATTGACTAGGGTCCCCCATGGACTTAACTCCGAATTTGACCTCATCAATCATTGGGAGTAGGGGTTAGATTGTCCTGAGTGGGGGGGTCCACAATGTCTCTTGCCCTTGAATATTTATGATGGTATCTGTGCTCACACTTCAACGTGTATGTGCACATTTGTACATACATATTCCTATATATTATTTTAGCCTTTGTACTTAGTGTGATAAACCAGTATACACTTCCTATGTCCTATTTTATGATCACAACTATGTTGTAGTTTATATCTCCAACAGGGTGCTCACTGGATCCTTATCCTCCCTCTATATGGGATAACACATTTAATTAAGGCCTGGATATATGATCCATCGGAGCTGACATTCTTCAGCTGTATGAGCAATACCCCCTTGTGGATGTGGCTACAATAAGAGGAGTCCATACAGGCCGGTTTAAATATTGGTTGCACACTCATAATATTACTATCTCTGTGTATCATTGTTATTTTACGTACCTTCTATGGACTCTTAGGAATTGTTATTTAACTAAATTCTATCTTCATCACCTTAATCCTAATACATATTCCTAATGCATGTATAATGGCTATAGTCATATGACACATTTACATCTGAACAGCATCGAATATCTTTTTTTTTTTTCTTTCTTTGACTATAATATCCATGGGTGTACATATAAGTTCATTGTGCATATTGCATTATTGTTCAATCCTTTTTTATTTTTTATCATTTGCATATATTATATAGTTGTTATAATGTGATCTCATTTCCACTGTTCTATATCCTTTGGTCCAGGGCTATGGCCAGTATCAGGCACCTTTAAATGTAATTAGCACTCTAAGAGGAGTGACTTGATTTTAAACTCCCCCTTGTTTTATTGACGTCACTTTAATCAATGTGTGTATAAAATTGCACCTGGAGTAGGCTCACCTATGCTATGATTACGGCTCACAGCCGAAACGCGTAAGCAAGCCTATCCCTTGGTGCTTATGTGTGCGCTCTGAATATGTATTTTCTACTTACTTATTGACCACCTGGTTTTTAAACTATTTTTTGAATAAAGGACTTTTATTTTTACATGAATACCCAGCCGTCCGCTTTTTTGCTCTCTATTTATGGTAAGGTTTTGCAATCCACACACATGGAACAGATAAGACATCTGCATCCTATGCATTGAAACACTAGAAAATGATTAAAATATAGGAAGGGGTCACAATTATTACTGTACCCAAAGATATAATGATACATTAGAGAAAATAAGAGAATGGAGTTTCCAAAGAAGCAGCCTTTGCCAATCAAAAACATCAAAAACTGATGGGAGACAGAGGTGGGAAGTTGGAGTGTAAGCTTCAAACAGAAAAATTGCAAATGGTGGCTTGATATTTATTCATTGGTCATGAATCATCTCCTGTTTCACGTGCTCTCACAAAAAAAGTGTAAATCCAAAACTACAATAAAACAAGAATAATTTTATATGTTTGAAATACTTAAATGCACCAAGTCCCGATTTTGTAACAATACGCTGTCTGTGCACATACAATTATTGTGCATGTGCAACAGAAAACTTTTTTTTAAAGAAATTTGCTTCATTCTATGATTTTCCCCTTTTAGTCAGTTTAACAAATTAACTGAAATCTGCATAAGAATTTTTTCTTCCCGATAAATGTCTTTCTTTCGGAAAGAGGAGAGTCCATAGGTGTCCATAACGAGGGATATATTTCTTGCCACTAGTCAAGAACCCTCACAAGAGCTTTAATCCATGTCTAAAGTCTTTAGTAGCCTGAAAATAGGATTTTAAGGCTCTGACTACATCCAAATTGTGAAGAAGACATTCCTTAGGGTTAGAAGGATTTGGGCACAGAGAAGGAACAACAATTTTCTGAAGACACTACCTTCGGTAGAAAATCATATTTAGTCCGCAGGAACGGTTTATCTTAATGAAAAATCAAGAAGAGGTGATCATTAGATAATTCAGAAACTCTTCTAGTGGAAGAAATGGCTGAAAGAAAGAGAATGCTCCATAACAATAACTTTAGATCCAAGGAGTGCATAGGTTCAAAGTGGGGACCTTGCAGAACGGAAAGAACAAGATTGAAATTCTAAGGGGGAGAAATGGGTCTAATAAAAGGGCAAATTCTCACTAAGGCTTGGACAAATGTCTAATCATCAGGTAATTTGGCCAGTTTTTTTATGAAACAAAACCAATAATGCAGAAATCTGACCCTTTAAAGAACTAGCCGATAATCCCTTATCTAGTCCATCAAGGAAACTGAAGAATTCTAGAGATTCTAAAAGATTTACAAGAGAAAACCTCCAGAAGAACAACAAAAGAAGTAAGCTTTCCAAATCTTATGATAAATTTTCTGTGTGACAGGCTTTCTATCTTGCAGTAAAGTAGAGATAACAAAATATGAGAAACCTCTGTTTTTAAGAACTAGTCTATCAACCTCCATGCCATCAAATTCAGAGATTTGAGATCTGGATGATACAATTGTCCTTGAGACAACAGATCTTTCCTTAGGGGTAGAGCCCATGGAGGAAGAGATGACATATGTGTTAGGTCTGCATACCAAGTTCTATGGGGCCACGCCGGAGCTATGAGAATTACAGAAGCCAATTCCTGTTTAATTCTTGCAATGACTCTTGGAAGAAGAACAAATGGAGGAAATAGGCCAGACAAAAGTTCCAAGGGAAAACTAGAGAATCTATCATGTGAGCCCTGGGGTCACTTCACCAAACCGGTAGTTTGCAGCTCAATTTGGACCCCATTAGAACTATTTCTGGAAGACACCACTTCAGGACTAATTGATCGAACACATACTGATGAAAAGACCATTCTCCTGGATGGACGGACTGACGGCTTAGGTAATCTGTCTTCCAATTGCTCACTCCTAGAATGTGAATGGCTGATAGACAGAGTAAACCACTGCACCCTAAGACAGAATGTAAGATACCTCAAGCATACCTAAGGGACTTTGAGTCCCTCCATGATGAATAATGCATGCCACGGCAGTGCCATTTTCTGACTGGAATCAAATTAATTTTTACTGTTTGAGAAGGGGCCAAGATTGAAGAGCCAAAGAATCGCATGAAGATCTAGGATGTTGATAAGGAACCTCGCCTCCAGAGGGGACCATACTCTCTGCGCCCTTCGAGACAGCACACCAACTCCTTAGACGTGCATCCGTAGTGACTACAGTCCAGGTATGCTGAAGAAAAGAAGCTCCAAAGGTCAAATAGGGACTTTCACTCTACCATGAGAGAGATTGTTTGACTGAAGAACTGAGTTCTATATGCTGGTCCAGATGGAGACAATTCTTTGACCACTGTTGAAGCAGGCACAATTGGAGAGGACGAAGATAAGGCGAGCAAAATGTACTGTGTCTGACGCTGCTACCATAAGAATCACTACTTTGATACATTGTGCTACAGATGGAGAATGAGCCATCTGTAGGGAAAGACAGGCAGTCTGAAGTATGGTTCTGCGAAGTTCAGTGAGAAATAAGTGCATTTGAATTATCACCCTCAGAAAGACCACCCTTGTGGTTGGTGATAACGAACTTTTGGGATCATTTATTTCCCATCCATGTTCCTGAAGAAAAGATACCATCCTATGGGTATGAGCAGTAGCCAGAGAAAGAGATGGAGCTTGGACCAAGATATTGTCCAAATAAGAAGCAACAGAGATTCATTAAGCTCTAATAACTGCTAAGAGAGCTCCGGAGGGGAGGGCCACAAATTGGTAATGCTTGTTGAGAAAAGCAAACCTTAAAGGGACAGTTCAAGTCCAAAAAAAACTCATTTTT
Source organism: Bombina bombina (assembly GCF_027579735.1). Taxonomy (NCBI): domain Eukaryota; kingdom Metazoa; phylum Chordata; class Amphibia; order Anura; family Bombinatoridae; genus Bombina; species Bombina bombina. The sequence continues at coordinate 455,665,202 of NC_069502.1, forward strand.
CAAATAGGGCATGTAATTTTAAACAACTTTCCAATTTACTTTTATCAACAATTTTGCTTTGTTCTCTTTGTATTCTAGTTGAAAGCAAACCTAGGAAGGCACATATGATAATTTCTAAGCCCTTGAAGGCCGCCTCTATTTTATTTACTTTTCACAGCAGGGGAGAGCAAGCTCATGTAGGCCATATAGATAGCATTGTTATCACGGTCGTGGCTAGTGGCAGACACTGCACTAATTGGCTAAAATGCAAGTCCTTAGATAATAACTAAAAGTCATGTGATTAGGGGCGGTCGGAAGATACTTAGATACAAGTTAGTCACAGAAGTAAAAAGTGTATTAATATAACAGTCTTGGTTTTGCAAAACTGGGGAATGGGTAATAAAGGGATTATCTATCTTTTTAAACAACAAAAATTCTGGTGTTGACTGTCCCTTTAAACTGGAAATGATCCTTGTGAATTAGAATATGCAGATATTATCCTTTAAATCTATAGTTGTCATAAATTGACCCTCCTGAATTAGAGGTAAAATGTTATGGATCATTTCTATTTTCAAAGAGTGTACCGGAACAAATTTGTTCAAAGTTTTTAAGTCTAGAATAGGACAATAAGATTCTTCCTTCTTTGGGACAATGAAGAGGTTGGAGTAGAAACCCTGACTCTGTTGAGATATTGGAACAGGTTGGATCACTCCCCTATCCTCCGTCTTGAACACATTAAATATCTCTAGACGAAAGGAACAAAAATGATTTGTTTGTGCTTCCCTTAGATTTCTTTTCCTGTTTCCCATAGAAACAGGTTTTCATAATAGAATTCAATTCTGATCAAAAAAGCATCTTCCCTTCAAAAGGGACTGATAGCCTATTCTTAGAAACCATGCCAGCTCACCCGGATTTAAGCCTTAAAGCTCTCCTTAAAGTGAAGGTAAAGTTACAGAGTTAATTTTGCAGTATTGTATTTTTAAGCATATTTTTTGGAAAATAATAATTTAAATAATATTGGGCTTTGATTTTTCCCTACCGTTCCGTTTGAAACTCCTCCCATTAGCCATTTCCTGAGTTTTGATATTGTGAAGTATAGAGCAGTCCCACCCTGTAGCCAGAATCAAGGAACTTTTTCCTAAATTCACCTTCCAACCATGGGAGCGCAGAAAAGACATGGCGCCTGAACCAGAAAAATCGTCCAGATAAGGCACCACTGCAACACCCTGTAACCAAAGAACAGCCAAAAATGCTCCCAGAATCTTCGAAAAAATCCTGGGAGCCGTAGCAAGACCAAATGGAAAGGCCACAAACTGAAAATGTTTGTCTAGAAACGCAAATCTTAAAAACTTGTGATAATCCTTGTGGATAGGAAAATGCAAATACGCATCCTTTAAATCCACTGTGGTCATGAACTGAACCTCCTGAACTAAAGGAAGAATGGAACGAACAGTCTCCATCTTGAAAGACGGTACTCTGAGAAACTTGTTCACGCTCTTGAAATCTAGAATAGGACGGAATGTTCCCTCTCTTTTTGGAACTACTAACAGATTGGAATAAAAACCCAGACCCTGCTCCTGAAAAGGAACAGGAACTATTACTCCCATATCGGAAAGATCCTGGACACAACACAAGAACGCCTCTCTCTTTATCTGGTTTATAGATAACCTGGATAGAAGAAACCTGCCCCTGGGATAAGTCCTGAACTCTAGCTTGTAACCCTGGGATATGATGTTCACCACCCAGGGATCCGGAACATCCCAAACCTGAGCGAAAAAGAAAATCTGCCACCCACAAGATCCACTCCCGGATCGGGGGAAGACCCTTCATGCTGACTTTGAGTCAGTAACAGGCTTTATAAATTGCTTCCCCTTATTCCAGGAATGATTGGACTTCCAGGAAAACTTAGAATGCTCCTGCTTGGAAGAGGAAAGGGAAGGTTTAGCTGAGAAGTTCCGAAAAAAAATTACTTTGACGCTTTTGTATATGTCTTATCCTGAGGAAAAAATGACCCTTACCTCACCGTAATATCAGAAATAATCTCAACCAGACCTGGTCCAAACAAGGTCTTACCCTTGTAAGGAAAAGACAAAAGCTTAGTTTAGAAGAAACATCCGCAGACCAGGAATTTACCCATAAAACTCTGCAAGCTAAAACAGCAAAGCTAGAAATCTTTGCCAAACTGATAACTTAAAGAGAAGCATCGGAAATAAAGGAATTAGTCAATTTAAGTGTCTTAATCCTATCCTGAATCTCCTCAAGAGGAGTGTCTGACCGAATAGAATCAGACAACACATCAAACCAATAAGCTGCTGCGCTAGTGACAGTAGCAATACACACCGCAGGCAGCCATTGCAACCCCTGATGAACATACATCCTCTTAAAAAAAAAAAAAAAGCTTCAAGCTTCTTATCCGTAAGATCCTAAAGAACAACTATCCTCAATTGGAATGGTAGACCTCTTATCCAAAGTAGAAATAGCACCCTCAACCTTAGGCACTGTCTACCAAGACTCTTTAAGCAATAGAAAACAATTTTTTTATTTTTATTTTATTGGAGAAGGGGAAAAAGGAATCCCAGGCTTCTCCCACTCCCGTGCAACAATCTCTGAAGCACGATCAGGGACATAGAATGCCTCCACTGCGGAAGGAATAAGCTTGCTAGATTTCTTAGGAGTCATTACAACCATAGAATCAGAATCATCCAAAGTAGACAAAACCTCCTAAAGTAACAAAGAATGACACAACTTCAGCATCAGAAGAAGGAAATATATTTAGAGTCAGAGATCTCACCCTCAGACAATAAAGAAGAATCCTCTTCCTCAGACTTCTGAGAAGAGACATTAGAAAAAAATAATCCCTGAAATAGGGGTCTCCAAATTTTTAAATTTACTCTTACACTTCCCCTGCAACATAGGGAAAGCAGATAACGCTTCAGAAACTGCAGAAGATATATGAGAAGCCATATACTACAAAGAAAACTCCAGCTGGAGCATGAGAGGAAGCACAGGGTATAACATGCAGGCAGACAAGGGTAGGGATGCCTGAGAACAAGGTTGCACTTGAACAGCATCTTCCCTAGAAAAAAAAACATAATTTATGTAATAACTTACCTGATAAATTCATTTCTTTCATATTAGCAAGAGTCCATGAGCTAGTGATGTATGGGATATACATTCCTACCAGGAGGGGCAAAGTTTCCCAAACCTCAAAATGCCTATAAATACACCCCTCACCACACCCACAAATCAGTTTAACGCATAGCCAAGAAGTGGGGTGATAAGAAAAAAGTGTGAAAGCATAAAAAATAAGGAATTGGAATAATTGTGCTTTATACAAAAAAAATCATAACCACCACAAAAAGGGTGGGCCTCATGGACTCTTGCTAATATGAAAGAAATGAATTTATCAGGTAAGTTCTTACATAAATTATGTTTTCTTTCATGTAATTAGCAAGAGTCCATGAGCTAGTGACGTATGGGATAATGACTACCCAAGATGTGGATCTTCCACGCAAGAGTCACTAGAGAGGGAGGGATAAAATAAAGACAGCCAATCCCGCTGAAAATAATCCACACCCAAACTAAAGTTTAAATCTTATAATGAAAAAAACTGAAATTATAAGCAGAAGAATCAAACTGAAACAGCTGCCTGAAGTACTTTTCTACCAAAAACTGCTTCAGAAGAAGAAAACACATCAAAATGGTAGAATTTAGTAAAAGTATGCAAAGAAGACCAAGTTGCTGCTTTGCAAATCTGATCAACCGAAGCTTCATTCCTAAACGCCCAGGAAGTAGAAACTGACCTAGTAGAATGAGCTGTAATCCTTTGAGGCGGAGTTTTACCCGACTCGACATAAGCATGATGAATTGAAGATTTCAAACAAGATGCCAAAGAAATGGCAGAGGCCTTCTGACCTTTCCTAGAACCGGAAAAGATAACAAATAGACTAGAAGTCTTTCGGAAATTCTTAGTAGCTTCAACATAATATTTCAAAGCTCTAACAACATCCAAAGAATGCAACGATTTCTCCTTAGAATTCTTAGGATTAGGACATAATGAAGGAACCACAATTTCTCTACTAATGTTGTTGGAATTCACAACTTTAGGTAAAAATTCAAAAGAAGTTCGCAACACCGCCTTATCCTGATGAAAAATCAGAAAAGGAGACTCACAAGAAAGAGCAGATAATTCAGAAACTCTTCTGGCAGAAGAGATGGCCAAAAGGAACAAAACTTTCCAAGAAAGTAATTTAATGTCCAATGAATGCATAGGTTCAAACGGAGGAGCTTGAAGAGCCCCCAGAACCAAATTCAAACTCCAAGGAGGAGAAATTGACTTAATGACAGGTTTTATACGAACCAAAGCTTGTACAAAACAATGAATATCAGGAAGATTAGCAATCTTTCTGTGAAAAAGAACAGAAAGAGCAGAGCTTTGTCCTTTCAAGGAACTTGCAGACAAACCTTTATCCAAACCATCCTGAAGAAACTGTAAAATTCTCGGAATTCTAAAAGAATGCCAGGAAAAATGATGAGAAAGACACCAAGAAATATAAGTCTATACCTGGGATATGAACCGCAGAAACTAGACAGGAGCTGGATTCCGCCCATACCAGAATTCGAGATACTTCTTTCATGGCCAGAGGACTGTGAGTCCCTCCTTGATGATTGATGTATGCCACAGTTGTGACATTGTCTGTCTGAAAACAAATAAACGATTCTCTCTTTAGAAGAGGCCAAGACTGAAGAGCTCTGAAAATTGCACGGAGTTCCAAAATATTGATTGGTAATCTCACCTCCTGAGATTCCCAAACCCCTTGTGCTGTCAGAGACCCCCAAACAGCTCCCCAACCTGTCAGACTTGCATCTGTTGAAATTACAGTCCAGGTCGGAAGAACAAAAGAAGCCCCCTGAACTAAACGATGGTGATCTGTCCACCACGTCAGAGAGTGTCGTACAATTGGTTTTAAAGATATTAATTGAGATATCTTTGTGTAATCCCTGCACCATTGGTTCAGCAAACAGAGCTGAAGAGGTCGCATGTGAAAACGAGCAAAGGGGATCGCATCCGATGCAGCAGTCATAAGACCTAGAATTTCCATGCATAAGGCTACCGAAGGGAATGATTGTGATTGAAGGTTTCGACAAGCTGAGATCAATTTTAGACGTCTCTTGTCTGTCAGAGACAGAGTCATGGACACTGAATCTATCTGGAAACCTAAAAAGGTAACCCTTGTTTGAGGAATCAATGAACTTTTCGGTAAATTGATCCTCCAACCATGATCTTGAAGAAACCACACAAGTCGATTCGTATGAGATTCTGCTAAATGTGAAGACTGAGCAAGTACCAAGATATCGTCCAAATAAGGAAATACCACAATACCCTGTTCTCTGATTACAGACAGAAGGGCACCGAGAACCTTTGTAAAAATCCTTGGAGCTGTTGCTAGGCCAAACGGCAGAGCCACAAACCGGTAATGCTTGTCTAGGAAAGAGAATCTCAGAAACTGATAGTGATCTGGATGAATCGGAATATGCAGATATGCATCCTGTAAATCTATTGTGGACATATAATGCCCTTGCTGAACAAAAGGCAGAATAGTCCTTATAGTTACCATTTTGAATGTTGGTATCCTTACATAACGATTCAATATTTTTAGATCCAGAACTGGTCTGAAGGAATTCTCCTTCTTTGGTACAATGAAGAGATTTGAATAAAACCCCAGCCCCTGTTCCAGAACTGGAACTGGCATAATTACTCCAGCCAACTCTAGATCTGAAACACATTTCAGAAATGCTTGAGCCTTTGCTGGATTTACTGGGACACGGGAAAGAAAAAATCTCTTTGCAGGAGGCCTTATCTTGAAGTCAATTCTGTACCCTTCTGAAACAATGTGAATTGAATTGATCCAAATTTGTTTGAAAAAACGTAATCTGCCCCCTACCAGCTGGGCTGGAATGAGGGCCGCACCTTCATGTGGACTTGGGAGCTGGTTTTGGTTTTCTAAAAGGCTTGGACTTATTCCAGACTGGAGATGGTTTCCAAACTGATACCGCTCCTGAGGGCGAAGGATCAGGCTTTTGTTCCTTATTGTGACGAAAGGAACGAAAACGATTACTAGACCTAAATTTACCTTTAGATTTTTTATCCTGTGGTAAAAAAGTTCCTTTCCCTCCAGTAACAGTTGAGATAATAGAATCCAACTGAGAACCAAATAATTTATTACCCTGGAAAGAAAGGGAAAGCAAAGTTGACTTAGAAGACATATCAGCATTCCAAGTTTTAAGCCATAAAGCTCTTCTAGCTAAAATAGCTAGAGACATATACCTGACATCAACCCTAATGATATCAAAGATGGCATCACAAATAAAGTTATTAGCATGTTGAAGAAGATTAACAATGCTATGAGAGTTATGATCTGTTACTTGTTGCGCTAAAGCTTGTAACCAAAAAGTTGAAGCTGCAGCCACATCCGCTAAAGATATAGCAGGTCTAAGAAGATTACCTGAACATAAGTAAGCTTTTCTTAGAAAGGATTCAATCTTCCTATCTAAAGGATGCTTAAAGGAAGTACTATCTGCCGTAGGAATAGTAGTACGTTTAGCAAGAGTAGAGACAGCCCCATCAACCTTAGGGATTTTGTCCCAAAATTCTAATCAGTCAGACGGCACAGGATATAATTGCTTAAAACGTTTAGAAGGAGTAAATGAATTACCCAAATTATTCCATTCCCTGGAGATTACTTCAGAAATAGCATCAGGGACAGGAAAAACTTCTGAAATAACTACAGGAGATTTAAAAACCTTATTTAAACGTTTAGATTTAGTATCAAGAGGACCAGAATCCTCTATTTCTAATGCAATTAAGACCTCTTTAAGTAAAGAACGATTAAATTCCATTTTGAATAAATATGAAGATTTATCAGCATCAACCTCTGAGACAGAATCCTCTGAACCAGAGGAACCACCATCAGAATCAGAATGATGATGTTCATTTAAAAATTCATCTGAAAAATGAGAAGTTTTAAAAGACTTTTTACGTTTACTAGAAGGGGGAATAACAGACATAGCCTTCTTAATAGATTTAGAAACAAAATCTCTTATGTTAACAGGAACACTCTGAGTATTAGATGTTGATGGAACCACAACAGGTAATGTAACATTACTAAAGGAAATATTATCTGCATTAACAAGTTTGTCATGACATTCATTACAAACAACAGCTGGAGGAACAGATACCACAAGTTTACAACAGATACACTTAACTTTGGTAGATCCAGCACCAGGCAGCGTTTTTCCAGAAGTATCTTCTGACTCAGTGTCAATCTGGGACATCTTGCAATATGTAATAGAAAAAACAACATATAAAGCAAAATTGATCAAATTCCTTAAATGACAGTTTCAGGAATGGGAAAAAATGCCAGTGAACAAGCTTCTAGCAACCAGAAGCAATACATAATGAGACTTAAATAATGTGGAGACAAAAGTGACGCCCATATTTTTTAGCGCCAAAAAAGACGCCCACATTATTTGGCGCCAAAAATGACACCACATCCGGAACGCCGACACTTTTGGCGCAAAAAAACCGTCAAAAATGACGCAACTTCCGGCGACACGTATGACGCCGGAAATAGAAAAAACTTTTTGCGCCAAAAAAGTCCGCGCCAAGAATGACGCAATAAAATGAAGCATTTTCAGCCCCCGCGAGCCTAACAGCCCACAGGGAAAAAAAGTCAAATTTTAAGGTAAGAAAAAAATTGATTTATTCAAATGCATTATCTCAAATATGAAACTGACTGTCTGAAATAAGGAACGTTGAACATCCTGAGTCAAGGCAAATAAATGTTTGAATACATATATTTATAACTTTATACAAAAGTGCCCAACCATAGCTTAGAGTGTCACAGAAAATAAGACTTACCCCAGGACACTCATCTACATGTAGTAGAAAGCCAAACCAGTACTGAAACGAGAATCAGTAGAGGTAATGGTATATATAAGAGTATATCGTCGATCTGAAAAGGGAGGTAAGAGATGAATCTCTACGACCGATAACAGAGAACCTATGAAATAGACCCCGTAGAAGGAGATAATTGAATTCAAATAGGCAATACTCTCCTCACATCCCTCTGACATTCACTGCACGCTGAGAGGAAAACCCGGGCTCCAACCTGCTGCGGAGCGCATATCAACGTAGAATCTAGCACAAACTTACTTCACCACCTCCATAGGAGGCAAAGTTTGTAAAATTGATTTGTGGGTGTGGTGAGGGGTGTATTTATAGGCATTTTGAGGTTTGGGAAACTTTGCCCCTCCTGGTAGGAATGTATATCCCATACGTCACTAGCTCATGGACTCTTGCTAATTACATGAAAGAAATAGAGATTCAAAACTTTTATCTTTGTAATGCAATGTTCCATCAATACATGAGGAACAGAAAGAAATAGGAGGTTCCACATTAGCCCCCAACAGAATACAAATAACATTTTGCAGGGCCACTTAGTAAATCAAAACACAAAAAATAAATTACAAATAATACATTTATACAAAAGAAAAAAAGAAGCCTAAAAAACATTACTATCCCTTTAAAAAAGTAACGTTAACCCAGACATTTATAACAATAAACTTAAACTTTATAAAAGTAAAGTAAAATAAACATGGGCACCTCTACACCTCAGCCAGATTGCTGAAGTGCCTACCTGAACCTGCTGATCAAACGGAGAAAACATAGTAACACTCCGGACTGAAACCAGACTGCAGCAAAGAAACAGCCACTTGTACACAGCCCAGAGCTGCACTAAAATAAAACAAACACTTCCTGGTTTGAAAAAGTGCGCCAAAACTTTCCTCAGCAGGCTCCGCCCACCAAAACATCACAACACACCCAGACACTCATAACCTTACCCAGGGAAAAAAATGTTGCAAAAAAACCCATTAAACTGAAAATCGCATACAAAGTAATAAAAATATCAGGAGCTAGAACCTTGTCAATGCCCTGTAATATAGCCCCTCATCAGAAAAACTGAATTAACCGTTTAAGTGCAAATATTAGAATCTAATATAATATAGCACTTACCATAAAAGTAACTGCCCTGCAGCAGGCAGCTCACAAAGTTTAAGAGGCACCCTCCTCCTATGGACCTGTGAAAAATAAAAAGACTGTGCCAACGTAAAAAACAGAATTTATGTTTACCTGATAAATTACTTTCTCCAACGGTGTGTCTGGTCCACGGCGTCATCCTTACTTGTGGGATATTCTCTTCCCCAACAGGAAATGGCAAAGAGCCCAGCAAAGCTGGTCACATGATTCCTCCTAGGCTCCGCCTTCCCCAGTCATTCGACCGACGTAAAGGAGGAATATTTGCATAGGAGAAACCATATGATACCGTGGTGACTGTAGTTAAAGAAAATAAATGATCAGACCTGATTAAAAAAACCAGGGCGGGCCGTGGACCGGACACACCGTTGGAGAAAGTAATTTATCAGGTAAACATAAATTCTGTTTTCTCCAACATAGGTGTGTCCGGTCCACGGCGTCATCCTTACTTGTGGGAACCAATACCAAAGCTTTAGGACACGGATGAAGGGAGGGAGCAAATCAGGTCACCTAGATGGAAGGCACCACGGCTTGCAAAACCTTTCTCCCAAAAATAGCCTCAGAAGAAGCAAAAGTATCAAATTTGTAAAATTTAGTAAAAGTGTGCAGTGAAGACCAAGTCGCTGCCTTACATATCTGATCAACAGAAGCCTCGTTCTTGAATGCCCATGTGGAAGCCACAGCCCTAGTGGAATGAGCTGTGATTCTTTCAGGAGGCTGCCGTCCGGCAGTCTCGTAAGCCAATCTGATGATGCTTTTAATCCAAAAAGAGAGAGAGGTAGAAGTTGCTTTTTGACCTCTCCTTTAACCAGAATAAACAACAAACAAGGAAGATGTTTGTCTAAAATCCTTTGTAGCATCTAAATAGAATTTTAGAGCACGAACAACATCCAAATTGTGCAACAAACGTTCCTTCTTTGAAACTGGATTCGGACACAAAGAAGGCACGACTATCTCCTGGTTAATGTTTTTGTTAGAAACAACTTTCGGAAGAAAACCAGGTTTAGTACGTAAAACTACCTTATCTGCATGGAACACCAGATAAGGAGGAGAACACTGCAGAGCAGATAATTCTGAAACTCTTCTAGCAGAAGAAATTGCAACCAAAAACAAAACTTTCCAAGATAATAACTTAATATCAACGGAATGTAAGGGTTCAAACGGAACCCCCTGAAGAACTGAAAGAACTAAATTGAGACTCCAAGGAGGAGTCAAAGGTTTGTAAACAGGCTTGAGTCTAACCAGAGCCTGAACAAAGGCTTGAACATCTGGCACAGCTGCCAGCTTTTTGTGAAGTAACACAGACAAGGCAGAAATCTGTCCCTTCAAGGAACTTGCAGATAATCCTTTCTCCAAACCTTCTTGAAGAAAGGATAGAATCTTAGGAATTTTTACCTTGTCCCAAGGGAATCCTTTAGATTCACACCAACAGATATATTTTTTCCATATTTTGTGGTAAATTTTTCTAGTTACAGGCTTTCTGGCCTGAACAAGAGTATCAATGACAGAATCTGAGAACCCTCGCTTTGATAAGATCAAGCGTTCAATCTCCAAGCAGTCAGTTGGAGTGAGACCAGATTCGGATGTTCGAACGGACCTTGAACAAGAAGGTCTCGTCTCAAAGGTAGCTTCCATGGTGGAGCCGATGACATATTCACCAGGTCTGCATACCAAGTCCTGCGTGGCCACGCAGGAGCTATCAAGATCACCGATGCCCTCTCCTGATTGATCCTGGCTACCAGCCTGGGGATGAGAGGAAACGGCGGGAATACATAAGCTAGTTTGAAGGTCCAAGGTGCTACTAGTGCATCTACTAGAGTCGCCTTGGGATCCCTGGATCTGGACCCGTAGCAAGGAACCTTGCAGTTCTGACGAGAGGCCATCAGATCCATGTCTGGAATGCCCCACAATTGAGTAATTTGGGCAAAGATTTCCGGATGGAGTTCCCACTCCCCCGGATGAAATGTCTGACGACTCAGAAAATCCGCTTCCCAATTTTCCACTCCTGGGATGTGGATTGCAGACAAGTGGCAGGAGTGAGTCTCCGCCCATTGAATGATTTTGGTCACTTCTTCCATCGCCAGGGAACTCCATGTTCCCCCCTGATGGTTGATGTACGCAACAGTCGTCATGTTGTCTGATTGAAACCGTATGAACTTGGCCTTTGCTAGCTGAGGCCAAGCCTTGAGAGCATTGAATATCGCTCTCAGTTCCAGAATATTTATCGGGAGAAGAGATTCTTCCCGAGACCAAAGACCCTGAGCTTTCAGGGGTCCCCAGACCGCGCCCCAGCCCACCAGACTGGCGTCGGTCGTGACAATGACCCACTCTGGTCTGCGGAAGCTCATCCCCTGTGACAGGTTGTCCAGGGACAGCCACCAACGGAGTGAATCTCTGGTCCTCTGATCTACTTGTATCGTCGGAGACAAGTCTGTATAGTCCCCATTCCACTGACTGAGCATGCACAGTTGTAATGGTCTTAGATGAATTCGCGCAAAAGGAACTATGTCCATTGCCGCTACCATCAAACCTATTACTTCCATGCACTGCGCTATGGAAGGAAGAGGAACAGAATGAAGTATTTGACAAGAGTTTAGAAGTTTTGATTTTCTGGCCTCTGTCAGAAAAATCCTCATTTCTAAGGAGTCTATTATTGTTCCCAAGAAGGGAACCCTTGTTGACGGAGATAGAGAACTTTTTTCTACGTTCACTTTCCACCCGTGAGATCTGAGAAAGGCCAGGACAATGTCCGTGTGAGCCTTTGCTTGAGGAAGGGACGACGCTTGAATCAGAATGTCGTCCAAGTAAGGTACTACTGCAATGCCCCTTGGTCTTAGCACCGCTAGAAGGGACCCTAGTACCTTTGTGAAAATTCTTGGAGCAGTGGCTAATCCGAACGGAAGTGCCACAAACTGGTAATGCTTGTCCAGGAATGCGAACCTTAGGAACCGATGATGTTCCTTGTGGATAGGAATATGTAGATATGCATCCTTTATATCCACCGTGGTCATGAATTGACCTTCCTGGATGGAAGGAAGAATTGTTCGAATGGTTTCCATTTTGAACGATGGAACCTTGAGAAACTTGTTTAGGATCTTGAGATCTAAGATTGGTCTGAATGTTCCCTCTTTTTTGGGAACTACGAACAGATTGGAGTAGAACCCCATCCCTTGTTCTCCTAATGGAACAGGATGAATCACTCCCATTTTTAACAGGTCTTCTACACAATGTAAGAATGCCTGTTTTTTTATGTGGTCTGAAGACAATTGAGACCTGTGGAACCTCCCCCTTGGGGGAAGCCCCTTGAATTCCAGAAGATAACCTTGGGAGACTATTTCTAGTGCCCAAGGATCCAGAACATCTCTTGCCCAAGCCTGAGCGAAGAGAGAGAGTCTGCCCCCCACCAGATCCGGTCCCGGATCGGGGGCCAACATCTCATGCTGTCTTGGTAGCAGTGGCAGGTTTCTTGGCCTGCTTTCCTTTGTTCCAGCCTTGCATTGGTCTCCAGGCTGGCTTGGCTTGAGAAGTATTACCCTCTTGCTTAGAGGACGTAGCACTTGGGGCTGGTCCGTTTCTGCGAAAGGGACGAAAATTAGGTTTATTTTTGGCCTTGAAAGACCTATCCTGAGGAAGGGCGTGGCCCTTGCCCCCAGTGATATCAGAGATAATCTCTTTCAAGTCAGGGCCAAACAGCGTTTTCCCATTGAAAGGAATGATAAGCAATTTGTTCTTGGAAGACGCATCCGCTGACCAAGATTTTAGCCAAAGCGCTCTGCGCGCCACAATAGCAAAACCAGAATTTTTCGCCGCTAACCTAGCCAATTGCAAAGTGGCATCTAGGGTGAAAGAATTAGCCAATTTGAGAGCATGAATTCTGTCCATAATCTCCTCATAAGAAGAAGAATTATTATTGAGCGCCTTTTCTAGTTCATCGAACCAGAAACACGCTGCTGTAGTGACAGGAACAATGCATGAAATTGGTTGTAGAAGGTAACCTTGCTGAACAAACATCTTTTTAAGCAAACCTTCTAATTTTTTATCCATAGGATCTTTGAAAGCACAACTATCCTCTATGGGTATAGTGGTGCGTTTGTTTAGAGTAGAAACCGCCCCCTCGACCTTGGGGACTGTCTGCCATAAGTCCTTTCTGGGGTCGACCATAGGAAACAATTTTTTAAATATGGGGGGAGGGACGAAAGGTATACCGGGCCTTTCCCATTCTTTATTTACAATGTCCGCCACCCGCTTGGGTATAGGAAAAGCTTCGGGGGGCCCCGGGACCTCTAGGAACTTGTCCATTTTACATAGTTTCTCTGGAATGACCAAATTCTCACAATCATCCAGAGTAGATAACACCTCCTTAAGCAGAGCGCGGAGATGTTCCAATTTAAATTTAAATGTAATCACATCAGGTTCAGCTTGTTGAGAAATTTTCCCTGAATCTGAAATTTCTCCCTCAGACAAAACCTCCCTGGCCCCCTCAGACTGGTGTAGGGGTACTTCAGAACCAATATCATCAGCGTCCTCATGCTCTTCAGTATTTTCTAAAACAGAGCAGTCGCGCTTTCGCAGATAAGTGGGCATTTTGGCTAAAATGTTTTTGATAGAATTATCCATTACAGCCGTTAATTGTTGCATAGTAAGGAGTATTGGCGCACTAGATGTACTAGGGGCCTCCTGTGTGGGCAAGACAGGTGTAGACGAAGGAGGGGATGATGCAGTACCATGCTTACTCCCCTCACTTGAGGAATCATCTTGGGCATCATTTTCTCTAAATTTTGTGTCACATAAATCACATCTATTTAAATGAGAAGGAACCTTGGCTTCCCCACATTCAGAACACAGTCTATCTGGTAGTTCAGACATGTTAAACAGGCATAAACTTGATAACAAAGTACAAAAAACGTTTTAAAATAAACCGTTACTGTCACTTTAAATTTTAAACTGAACACACTTTATTACTGCAATTGTGAAAAAGTATGAAGGAATTGTTCAAAATTCACCAAAATTTCACCACAGTGTCTTAAAGCCTTAAAAGTATTGCACACCAAATTTGGAAGCTTTAACCCTTAAAATAACGGAACCGGAGCCGTTTTTATATTTAACCCCTTTACAGTCCCTGGTATCTGCTTTGCTGAGACCCACCAAGCCCAACGGGGAATACGATACCAAATGACGCCTTCAGAAAGTCTTTTCTATGTATCAGAGCTCCTCACACATGCATCTGCATGTCATGCTTCTCAAAAACAAGTGCGCAATAGAGGCGCGAAAATGAGACTCTGCCTATGATTAGGGAAAGCCCCTAGAGCATAAGGTGTCCAATACAGTGCCTGCCGGTTATTTTTACATAATTCCCAAGATTAAAATAATTCCTCAAGGCTATGGAGTATAAAATATGCTTATATATAAATCGATTTAGCCCAGAAAATGTCTACAGTCTTAAAAGCCCTTGTGAAGCCCTTTTTTTTTTCTTTCTGTAATAAAAATGGCTTACCGGATCCCATAGGGAAAATGACAGCTTCCAGCATTACATCGTCTTGTTAGAATGTGTCATACCTCAAGCAGCAAAAGTCTGCTCACTGTTCCCCCAACTGAAGTTAATTCCTCTCAACAGTCCTGTGTGGAAACAGCCATCGATTTTAGTAACGGTTGCTAAAATCATTTTCCTCTTACAAACAGAAATCTTCATCTCTTTTCTGTTTCAGAGTAAATAGTACATACCAGCACTATTTTAAAATAAACTCTTGATTGAATAATAAAAACTACAGTTAAACACTAAAAAACTCTAAGCCATCTCCGTGGAGATGTTGCCTGTACAACGGCAAAGAGAATGACTGGGGAAGGCGGAGCCTAGGAGGGATCATGTGACCAGCTTTGCTGGGCTCTTTGCCATTTCCTGTTGGGGAAGAGAATATCCCACAAGTAAGGATGACGCCGTGGACCGGACACACCTATGTTGGAGAAACAGGCTTTATGACAAGGGCAGCAATAAATCAATTGGGAGGCACAGAGGGAATTATACCCCACAAGTTCCCAAATGCTTAAAAGCCACCAATGCTCTACTGAAGAGACTGAAATGGACTACAGCTAAACCCTTAGCAAAGATCAGAACATCTTGTCCTGCTTTGAAAATAAACTCTTGATTGTAGAATCTTACAGACACCTAACTTTACCACCTCCTTGCAACTACTACAGGCAAAGAGAATGACTAGGGGTTGTGGGTAAGGGGAGTGGTATTTAACAGTTTTTTCTGTGGTGCTCTTTGCCGTCTCCTGCTGGTCAGGAGAGATATTCCCACTAGTAATTGATGATTCCGTGGACTCACCATATCTTAGGAAAGAAATATATATTGTTTTATGCCTATGCTATGTATATGCATACTGAAGAGACAGGGATGGAAGTAGAACAAAGAATAGTAAAAATCCTTCTAAGAACAAGTTAGTTTTAGAGGCTGCTTAGAACAGGTGTTTGGGAATATAACATTTACCTGAGGTACACCAATTTTTCTGCAAGCTTCCAAGAAGTTCTCCACATTCCGTCTGCATTTTGCCATTGTGAGCTTGGGCTGTGAAGATAAAGTTAATGTTATGTTTTCTTTTTTTTTTATTAAGATTATGTGCTGTCATTATAACCTCTGTTTTATACTTACAACAGCTGGAGAGGGGACATGGATACTAGATACTGATCTAGGTCGTACATGATTTGCTAAGTGACACAAGACCACTCCATCTGTAAGGGCAGCTCCCAAATCATTGGGTAAGGATACCTTTAACCGCAGCTCAATGTTCTAAAAAAATAAAAATGAACACTTCTTACAATAAAGAAAAAAAAATGGATGAGAAGCCATAAAACAGACAAAACTATTAAACTAACCTTTATAGTGGTTGTCATAAATTTCAAACATCTTAAATAGATGTGCATAAGACTGTTCATAAGATTTATACTTGCCAACAAATAAATTACTTCACACTCAAATTATATAGTCATATTCATGACATGTGCCGTGTTCCTGCTTGGAGTAGTTTTTAGTTCCACAAAACCCCCTATATAATCCACTGTCCAACATGTAGGAGTTAGTTCAAGCATACCCAAATTAGGATATAGTTTATATTTACACACAAATATATATATATATATATATATATATATATATATATATATATATACACACATACATACATACATACACACACATACATACACACACATAAACAGGTAAAGGCTTTTTAAATTTAAACACATTATTATGATCACATAAAGCAGTGTCTCATAAATGGGCTTCACAAAAAAATTATTTTGAGAAAGTTAACCCTTCATTCTGTCCTCAGAATGTTTAAAGGTGCTTAAGAACAGAGAGTTTAAACTGCTTTCCAATTTACTTCTATTATCAAATTTGCTTGATTCTCTTTAGTATCCTTTGTTGAAGGAGCAGTAATGCACTACTGGGAACTAGTTATAGGGATATGAAACCCAAAATTTTTCTTCCATGATTCAGATAGAGCATGCGATTTTAAACAACGTTGACATTTATTTCTATTATCAATTTTCTTTGTTTTCTTGGTATCTTTTGTTGAAAAGCAGGGAGAGAAGCTTAGGAGCCGGCCCATTTCTGGAGCACTATATGGCAGCAGTTTTGCAAGAATGTTTTCCATTTAAAAGAGCACTAGATGGCAGCACTATTTCCTGCCATGTAGTGCTCCAGTTGCCTACCTAGGTATCTCTTCAACACAGAATATCATGGGAACAAAGCAAATTTGATAACAAAAGTACTTTTTTAAAAACTTTTTAAAAATTGTATGCTCTATCTGGAAAAAAAAACATTTTTGTGTTTCATATCCCTTTAAACACATCGAGTGTGCCAATAAAAAGAGGCATTTTGTGAGTGGCCCAGCAGTGAAACAGTTAATTAGGGAAACACCCTGCAGTTAGCAAACACTGCACAATGCAGATAGCAAGGTATAGTTTCCGTATTAACTGTTTAACTGCTGGGCTACTCACAAAATATGAGCTTAGAGGGAACACTGGTTTCAAGCCCCTTTTGCATTCTGAGAACAGAATGAAAGGGTAACTTTCTCAAAATAAATTTTCTGGGAATTGAAGGGACAAGAAACCCAAAAGTTTTCTTTCATGATCCAGATAGAGCACACAATTTTAAACAACTTTCCGATGTACACGGACTTTAAAATTTGCTTTGATCTCTTGGTAGGCTTTGTTGCGGGATCATTAATGCACTACCCAAAGATAACTGAACACATCAGGTAAGACAATGACAAGAGACATATATGTGCAGCCACCAATCAACAGCTACCTCCCGGTAGTTTACTGCGCCTCCTAAGCCTGCCTAGGTATTCTTTTCAACAAAGGATACCAAGAGAACTCAGCAAATTAAATAATAGAAGTACATTGGAAAGTTATCCTGAACCATGAAAGAATAATTTTGGGTTTCATGTACCTTTAAGGGAAATTAAACTTACAACATGCATCAACAATTAAATACTGCTTTGCAAAATAAATATTTTAGATTCAAACACTTTAGCACAATTTATAAAGTTCCTTTTGCTGTGGTGAATTAGGGACATATGTAGATGAGCTTGTGCTGTAAGCTAACCAATCACTGTAGATTTGTTTTAAGGCTCAGGAAAATTTCACTATACTTCAAGCCATTATATAAAAAAATAAAATAAAAAAATAATGCTCTAACTTGCTAGAGTATGCTATTTTAAGACTAGTGACCCTGCATCTCGGGAACCACAGAGCACTTAAAAAACGTTATGCTTACAAGATTAATTAATTTCTTTCATGGTGGTGAGAGAACATGATCTATTACTCCTGAGAATTACCTTTCCTGACCACTAGAGGGAGGCAAAGATCCCCAAACCACAAAA
>NC_069502.1:455688162-455727001 GCF_027579735.1 Bombina bombina
GAAAATAATCGTTAGTTGCAGCCTATATATATATATATATATATATATATACACACATACAGTATGGGACTAACTAGAAATTGCATGCATTGCTCTTCAAATCTTAAAACCAAGCGGGAGCACCAGGGTAAAAATGTACTTAGACAATTACATTAAAAAATTAAGTTAAAATCATAAAGAAGCTTAGCCAATACACTTGACACTTTAGTCCCAGAATGCTCCTACTAATGTTTGAAGCACATGCAGTTGCAAAGGCTTCAGCACTCTACTTAAACTTCTGGGACCTATAGAAACACTGGAGATATATAATTAGGTCAATGCTATTAGAATTAAAGGGACATTGTACACTAGACTTTTCTTTGCATAAATATTTTGTAGACGATCTATTTATATAGTCCATCTGATAAACAAAAAAAGATAGGAGTGGCGCACTAGGCTGAGTTATAATAAAATGTGCAAGTAACCAATATACTGAAAGATTAAATAAACGTAGTATTACTTAAAAAGATGTCATTTCTTAAAAGAGGTCATAAATATCACTAAAAATAATGAACCAGTAATTATATCAGAATACCATAAAATCTATTATATAAAATAGTTAAATAATAGTGCTAAAAAATTATAAATAATAGAGTTCAGTTAAAGTATTTATTCAAACACAAAAAACAAACAAAAAGGCAAATGCATTCAATCAAGTAAAATATGAAAAAAAAATAGATATATATTCATTCAAAAATAGAACAAGATGTGGCCACATCTAATATAACTTATCATTCATATAAGGAATCCTTAGAGAAGGTATTACTAAAACCAAGTTATGCAGGTTATAATTCTAATTGTAAGAAAGACAGCTGTGGGCTTGTGAAAGACTAGATGGTGATTAAATATCATCCAGCAAAGTTCCTTAGAGTAAGTCTGTGCAAAAGTCGGATTGATTCAGTATAGCAAACAATTGTGGTGATTGGAAAAAAAAGGTATCTGCAGTCCAAGTATATAATTCGGATAACCAAATGTCACTTTGTAAGTATCCTATAATGCTGATACGTTCCTAAAACCTAACGAGTGCTGACCGGTCAGTCAAGAAAATGTTCCAGTATTAAAGTGGGAGAACTTGCACGTACCTAACAGACTTGGTAGCTGTAAGCGGCTCCGGTGCTGTGTGAATGCTTTCCCTGGACAATCAGCTGCGGGCACTACACGCCGAGTATCGGTACAGCTACCAAGTCTGTTAGGTACGTGCAAGTTCTCCCACTTGAATACTGGAACATTTTCTTGACTGACCGGTCAGCACTGAATCAATCAGACTTTTGCACAGACTTACTCTAAGGAAACAGACTTTGCTGGATGATATTTAATCACCATCTAGTCTTTCACAAGCCCACAGCTGTCTTTCTTACAATTAGAATTATAACCTGCATAACTTGGTTTTAGTAATACCTTTTCTAAGGATTCCTTATATGAATGATAAGTTATATTAGATGTGGCCACATCTTGTTCTATTTTTGAATGAATATATATCTATTTTTTTCATATTTTACTTGATTGAATGCTTTTGCCTTTTTTTTTTTGTGTTTGAATAAATACTTTAACTGAACTCTATTTATTATTTATAATTTTTTAGCACTATTATTTAACTATTTTATATAATAGATTTTATGGTATTCTGATATAATTACTGGTTCATTTTTTTTTTTATTTTTTTTTCAAAAGCTTTATTGAAGTTTTGATAAACATACAGAGTACAAGCAATTATGCTGCTCGTTAAACTTCACATGCACAAATAAAAACAGTACAATTCACTGAACAGCAGAGTGTGATTACGTCAATTCAATAACAGGATATTGCATACATGGTAATTATAATTATTAGTGATCATATAAGACCTTTGGGGGCACTGTCAGGTGAGTGCCACAATTGTTATCACTACAAACCAAACAGGGTTATACATGTTATGACTCGTGCACGTGGCATGGTCTTTAAGTCTGATAAATGTCTATCCACTCCAAGAGTCCAGTAGACTTATATATCAATAGCTTTGTACCTTGAAACACTTTGCAGAAAAATATATTCATGTATAGAATCATAGAAAAGAGAGAAAGGAAACATCAATAAAAAACAACAACAAAAAAACAAAAGAAAAGGAAAACAAACAAGGAAAACAAACAAGGAAAAAGGAAAAGCCACAGGTTGCAAATTTCAGCAAATAATATCAAGTAATTTGCCAAGGGTCTACCGACAGATTCTCTAATAAACTGTGTTAGAGTTTCACTCCACATGGGCACAGCCCCTAGAGGGAAACCATTTGCACCTTAAATTTTAACCTTATCTGTTATCTATTAGTCACCTCCTGTGTGTATATATATACTGCTCCCAGAGAAATATCATATCATGATAAACATTCAGATTGCCCATTCTAAGATAATGTAGCCTCTCCAAGATTAAAGTGTTCTTGACTAGCTCAATCCAATTGCTAAGTGTTGGCGCGTGTACTTTCTTCCAAAGTCTTGCTATAAGTCTTTTTGCTGCATTTATTAATATGTGGTAAAGGCCCTTCCTAATCCCGCCAGAGATTCCTGGAGCAGCATTAAACAAAAATTCCCTCTGGAGAGGGTGGTAAGTCAGCCCCAATAATTTTACTGATTTGTTGGTATATCTGAACCCAGAAAGTGTGTATTATCCCGCATTCCCACCATATGTGGAACATTGTGCCTTCTCGGTTGCATCCCCTCCAGCATTTGTTGCTGGCGCTCCTGAACATGTGTTTTAATTTACAGGGGGTGAGATACCATCGGGTAAGGATTTTGATATTCGTTTCAAGTGCTGTTGCTGAATGTGCTGACTTAGCTGTTGCCTGAAACCATGTGGCCCATTGTTTACTGGGGTATTCCCTACCCATCTCAGCTTCCCATCTATATGAATAGTTTGGCTTAGCCGGGAGATATGACTTAAGTATGTCTCTATACATAGTAGAGATTACTTTTTTAGGGTGGTGGGGTTGTATGCATATTTTTTCAAATGTTGTAAGTGGTCTAGTCATGTCCTGCTTACTTTTATGTGTGGCTATAAAATGTCGTACTTGGTGGTAGATGAACCATGATTGAAAGAGGTTGTGACCTTGTGCCAGTAGAGTATCTTTTTTCGCTAAACCGCCACCCTCCAATAATAGATATATTGGAATATGATCCAGTAATCTAGGTGTTGGGACTGTGTCTAGTTTTTCCTCTAGCCGATGTAACAAGAGTTCCTTGTTTGGATATAGTGTAGTTAGGGGAGAGTAATTTGAAGATATATATTTACATTTACTGCGTATTTTAAGCCAATCGGAGCATGTTTCTTTGATGATAGAGAAGTCTTCTATTTTGTCTATGGGAGGTTTTTTGGGGCGCCCAACACATTGCTCCTAGCTGTGGAACTCCCATCAATTGGGATTCTAGATGGACTCCTCTCTTGCAGGAGCCCCCCCCTGTCTGCACCATTCAACTACCCTATTCGCGGCTATCGCCAATTTATAAAAGTGTAGGTTTGGTACCCCCAACCCACCGTCTTCTCTATGCCTATAAAGTGTATTTTTAGCCAACCTTGGTGGCCTTCTATGCCATATATATGTATCTATGATCGCTTGCATTTTACTGATATCTACTGCAACTCCTGATATAGGCAATGTCTGCATTACATATAAAGCTTTCGGCAACAGTGTCATTTTCGCCGCAGCAATTCTTCCAAGCCAAGATATATGTGTTTTCGGCATCCAGGAGGAGGCCAAATGCTCAAATTCCCCCACCAAGCGACCATAATTTAATTTTCGCAAGGTTAAAGGATCCTGAGTCAGAAAAATCCCCAGGTATTTCAACCCCTGATTCTGTATTCTGTAGGGGAACCCATTTTTTATTGCCGATAGTTCCGCATCTGAAAGATTTATCGGGTATAATTCCGATTTGTTTGCATTTATCAGAAAGTTTGCAACAGCCCCGTATTTCTCCAACTCTACTTGTACACTGGGGAGGGACTGTAGTGGGTCTGTTAAAGTCATAAGTATATCATCGGCAAACATTGCCAACTTGTATGTCTGCCCCTGGATAGTGATACCTTTGATTCTAGGATGGTCACGCAATTTTATGGCTAGTGGTTCCAAAGACAATATAAAGAGAATGGGGGATAGTGGGCAGCCTTGTCTCGTTCCGTTCCGAATTTCTAGGTGATCAGTTAAAACCCCATTTACCCGTATTTGGGCCGATGGGGTGGAGTATAGGGCAAAAACTTTATCAATAATTTTCGTGGGGAAGCCAAATTCTTTTAGGGTGGATGATAGAAAGGTCAGTCTAATCTATCAAATGCTTTTTCAGCGTCAGTTGAAAGATATATTGTGGGTATTTTATGTTTTTTAATATATTCCATCAAATTTAATACTCTACATACATTGTCTTTGGCTTCCCTCTGCGGGACAAACCCAACCTGATCTTGGTGTATTAACCTTGGGAGGACTCTATTTATTCTATTGGCTAGGATTTTAGAGTATAGTTTGAGATCCACGTTCAGTAAAGATATTGGCCTAAAGTTAGCTGGGGTGTCTGGCTTTTTGCCAGGCTTGGGCAGAACAGATATATGGGCTTGAAGCATTGTCTCGGGGAAAACTACCGAATCCGAAATCTGATTGAACAAATTGAGTAAGTATGGAGTGAGTTGGTTTTTAAAAATGTTATAGTATCTATTGCTGAAGCCATCCGGGCCCGGGGCCTTTTCCGGCTTTAGATCCCCAATGGCCTCTAGAATCTCCCTACTGGAGATTGGGGCTTATAGCAAAGACACGTCCTCGTCCGTTAATTTGGGAAGATTTATGCCCTCTAAATATTTTTCGCATTCTGCTTGATGTAGGGTTGGCGATCTATTAGGGAACAAGTTATATAATCTGTGATAGAATTTTCTAAAGGTTTCCCCAATGGACTTTGTATCCTCGATAATAGTGTTGGGAGGTGACTTGAGAGAGTGAACATATGAGTTGGCATTTTGTTTCTTTAGCGCTCTCGCCAACAATTTCCCGGATCTATTTCCCTCTCCATAATATTTCTGTCGTACAAACAATTGGATTCTTTGTGATTCAAGTTGCAAATATTTATTTAAATTTTCCCTCTTTTTCCGTAAGCCCTTAGCTAATTCCTGATCTCTGGGGTTGAGTTTCAGCGCCATGTCAGCCTCAGACACCTCTTGTGCTAATTTAACATATTCGCTAAGGGATTGTTTGCGTTTAGAAGCTTGTAGTTTAATAAACTCGCCTCTAATATAGGCTTTATGTGCCTCCTATAGTATTGCGGGACTAATGTCTGGTGTATTATTAATAGTAAAATAGGTATCTAAGTGTTCCGCAAATGTGTCGACCACTTTTGAATCTGCTAACAACTGATTGTCTAGACGCCAATAAAAAGGTTTGGTGGGAGCCGAGGGCCATGTCATCTCGCATTCCACTAAAGAATGGTCTGACCATACATTGTGTTTAATATTTACATATTTAACTAATGCTAACGCTACATGGTCCACTAATATGTAATCTAATCTTGAGTAGCTTTTTTGAGGGTTTGAGAAAAAAGTATAGTCAGGAGTTTGTGGGTGGGCATAACGCCACGCATCGTGAAGTGTCAAGACTTTGATATCTCTCCATATGGAGTGAAGCATTTTTTGATGTTGCCTAACGTTGGGGTTGGAGCTATCTAATTCAGGTTCCAAAGGGACATTAAGGTCGCCAGCAACTATTAGCGGGCCTTTAACTAGATCCGAGATTCTCTCTGAGGCATATGAAACAAAACGGCCCTGTCCCATATTGGGAGCATATAAATTTACGATAGTCACGGGTCTACGAAACATCAAACCCATGATTCCCAAGTACCTTCCCTCTTTGTCTTTGTCTATTTTTTGGAGTTTAAATGGGACTGATTTATGTATCAGGATACTGACCCCGTTAATTTTTTTTGTAGCGTTCGTGCAATGAAAGTGTTGTGGGAATTGGGAGGAAATATACTTAGGTACTCCTCCCGTTTTAAAATGCGTTTCCTGTAGTAGGAGGACCTTCCCTCCTCTCTTACTTAGGTCCCTCACAGCCATAGCCCTTTTATTGGGGCAGTTAAAGCCTTTCACATTTTGAGTGATAATACGTATGGTAGGTATGTTAACTTTTGTCATCCAATATTTCGTGTCTCCTTTCTAGATAACTAAGCCTGCTCACCCAGACTATCAGTATGGCATCATAATTTCCAACCCAGATCATATTCCTCGGACTAGTGTAGACCCAGTGGCAGCCCGTAGCATAATGAACATAACTTGAACAATGTAAACAGTGCACAACTGGTGCAAATAACAAAAACATTAACTAGCATTTTTCTCTCTTTCTCTGTCCCTTTAAACAGAAAAAAAAGGGGAAACACATAAACCCCTATTGGGCTTTTAATTATAAACAGCAAATGTGTGTAAAATGCATAGGTTATCTGTTGCAAATTGCTTATCTGAAACAGTGTGAGTACATAACGCCTAATATCTAATTGTGTAGATTAAACAATTCGACCAGCCGTGTATTATATACAGAAAAAGTATGTGGTCTATTCTATTGTCTGTTCTTTACATTTTAAGAAACTGTACGGAACTAAATTCACACAATTAACACATAACAAACAGATAATGGTCACATGTCTTACCTCGCCCCATTTCTTCCACAGATACCCCTGAGCAGTCACTTAATGGGGGCTTCCCCTTTCAGAAATTTTCTCTGGGCTCATCGCACCGTGGCGCACCCCCTCAAGAATTCACAGGGTCCACCAAGGCAGATGGCCTCTACAAGGTATATCTGTCGCTGCTTCAATAGCAGCCTAAACCTCACAATGAAACCTAAGTTCGGGTTTTATCCTGTCAAGAAAGTTCACCTTCCTGAGGCTTCAGCAATATCAGGTCTTTGGCTGTCTTTATTTACTGATTTTGCTGGTATCTTTCTCCATTGCGTTCTCCTGGGAAGTGGTGGGGCTTGGCCCGTCGTTTCCAGACTGTCACCATGCACCTCTTCTTGTTGCGTTGGGGTAACAATGTCTAGGTCTTTACAGATCTGTTTGATGTCTTCTGTGTTGTGGCATATGAGTCTCTTTCCTTTCCATGGGATTTGCAGGTTGAAGGGGTGTCCCCATCTGTAGGGGATGTTGCGCTGCCGTAATGTGGTGGTAAAGAATCTAAATTCTCGCCTCTTCTGCAGTGTTCTTGGGGTCAAATCTTCATATAATTGGATGGGGTCAGCCCTAAATTTGAGAGGGAATTTCTGTCTTGCTTTTTTCATTATTTCTTCTTTAATTTGGTACCTTGTGACCTTAACGATCACGTCCCTTGGGGGTTGATCCCCCAGAGGTTTTGCCCTCAATGCCCTGTGAAAACTGTCCAGGGCAATAGTGGCTTCAGGATCAACTCCCAGAATAAGTGTAAACAGGCCCTGCAAGTAATCTTCCAGCTCAGATGGTGAGACGGTTTCCGGGATTCCTCTGACTCTAATATTACTGCGGCGACTACGGTTTTCCAAGTCGTCCAGTTTATTCTCCATCTGAAGAAGTATATCGTCTTGAGAGGCAACTTTAGATCTGAGAAAATCTATGTTTGAGTCAATAAGGTCGTTGCTGTCCTCCAGCTTTTCTACTCTCTGGCCTATTTCTGAGAAGTCTTTTTTAATCTCAGAGATTTCTTCCCTGATGCATTGTTTAACTTGGCCTATTAGTTTTGAAAAGTCTTTCTTAGAAGGCAAGGAGTCCAACAGGGCCTTAGGGACTGAGATGGCAGATGCTAGGCTCTCTCCCTCTGACTCTGACGAAGAGGAGGAAGCTTCTGCTCTAACCTCATTTGTGGTTGTCAGCACTTTACTAGGTGTGTTCACATGCTTAAAGAAATTATTGACAGAGGGGGGTGCCATTGTTTGCTTCTTATTGCTTTTGTCTGGCTTGCCGCCTTTTTTAGGTGACATTTTGGCTCCTAAAATGGGAAGTGATTTTTCCTGCAATGCTTCCTTATTATGTAGTGTCCAGCTTCACCAGCAAATAGCTGCAGGGATCCAGAGTTATGTGAATGTTGGCGCTGTATTCCTAGGTAGTCCCTTCAACTTTAAGCAGTGCAATTATCTTTCTCTATAGGTCTGGTGCTATTTACCCTGTGCTGGGTGGTATGCGATATCAAAATTAGTGTCCCTGGAATGTGTGATACTTTATACCCTTGCTATTAGCCAGAGGTTCCCCCTGCTTACCTCCGTTATAAAGTTCACTGCAAATTCAAAAAGACTGTGGAGTTGTGCTCTCATGCACGCTGTGTGTAATGGCGGCTGGTTTCAATTATGCTGATTTTTTGCACCGGGTCCTCTCACACGCTGAGTATCTCCATAGTGCGCTCTCCTCAACTTTCAGCTGCTTAAATATTGCTTTAACAGCTCCCCTTGGGGCACCACAAGAGTTCCCCCCGATCTCACTCTTCTCTGGCAACTAGAAGCGCTTCACTCATATGGCGCCTAGGCATTATGCAGGCCTCACTGCGTAACGGGACCCTCCGCTGTCCCGATATCCGTTTTAAGTAAGTCCCGGTCAGAGGTGGTGATCTTGAGGTTATAGAGCTACATTTCAGAACAAATTAGCTCATGTACCCTAGCATTCAACTGGCTTTAGCCCTTTAGGAAGATCGGAGCTCACTAACGTGCAGCCATCTCTCCTGAGCGCTGGCTCCGCCCCCCCACTGGTTCATTATTTTTAGTGATATTTATGACCTCTTTTAAGAAATGACATCTTTTTAAGTAATACTACGTTTATTTAATCTTTCAGTATATTGGATACTTGCACATTTTATTATAACTCAGCCTAGTGCGCCACTCCTATCTTTTTTTGTTTATCTAATAGTTTCTAACTGTGTATGAGGGATCACAGTATACATTGGAGTTGGCCTCAAGTTATTCGAGGTATTAGTCCAGATCCATCTACTGTTTTTTATCTTTATATAGTCCATCTGGGAGTGTTTTTGTAACAATGTATAGTTTTGCCTATTTTTAAATTACATTATGATTTAGTGGTGAAAATAATAAGTGCCCCCCAGTTTTGACTGTGGTATCTCATGTGCCCACCCTATACATAGTTCCTAGAGTCGCCACTGGTGTGTGTATATGTGTATGTATGTATATATATATATATATATATATATATATATATATATATAAATATAAAACATGGAAGGGAACTGCACTCCAAGACCGGACCAGGTACACATCATGTGACTCAGCAACATCCAGCCCTGGGTGCTAAATAGCACTCCAAAAAAAGCTGTGATGTCACCAGAGCCACAGGCAGTTAACCCCAGTCCGGAATGGGTGCAAGAACCAAGGGGGGATTACAAACAAAAAGTAATACAACACATAAAAACACCCAGCACTCACCAGCTAGCTCACAGCTAAGATAAAATCACAAATGGAAAGGTTAGTTACCGCATCTGGCCAAATGGGAAAGCTCAGGCACGACGTCAAGGTCCTTTCCATTGCCTGAGTCCCTAACACAGCCACACCATCATGCGAGCTCACAAAGCCAAACAAACTGAGAACAAAGAAGGGGTGCACAGGTGGATGTAATCACCCAGAGAAAATACAAAACATGGAAGGGAACTGCACTCCAAGACCGGACCAGGTACACATCATGTGACTCAGCAACATCCAGCCCTGGGTGCTAAAAGGCACATATATATATATATATATATATATATATATATATATATATATATATATATATATATATATATATATATATATATATATATATATATATATATATATATATATATATATATATATATAGTGTGTGTGGAGATCACAGAAGCTGAAACTTTACCAAATAAGTTAATTGGATATGCACAGTATTGGAAAAATTGGGTTGTGGACCCTTACCAAGCCTTTTTCAGAATACTGTGAATATCCCTTTAACTCACTTGGGAAAAGCTTCAGCCTTTGTCATGTATAACAGAATTTTTTTTTTTTTTAAATGGATGCGTATTATGATCTCTCTATAATCAACTCTGAGGCTGTATATATACACACACTAATTTCTAAGTGCCATCCTTTATAAAGCATATATTATACATCAGCAGTATAAGCATGGAGCAGCAGCCCCTTCAAACTAAGCATATAGACCCCAGGAGTACAATATAGGAGGTTCCCAGGCAGACTGACACTGTGGGAACGTGGCTGTACATGAACCTGTCCTCATGCATGCACACTGAGTAAGGGAAACAAAGAAAGTAACACCGGCTCCTTAGAGACACTGCAGAAAATGAAAAAAAAAATTATCCTCTGGGGTAAGGGGGACCATGTAGCATGTCTTACAAACCTGATCCATAGAGGCCTCATTTTTGAAGGCCCAAGAGGAAACCACTGTTCTCGTAGAATGAGCAGTAATCCTCTGAGCAGGCTTAAAACACGCTGATTTATATGGTAAGGGGATTCTACACCTTAACCAAAAATATAAGTAAGGCGGAGAGACCCTCTGACCCCTACGCATCCCAGAATAGATAACAAACAGAGAAGAAGTTTTTCTAAATTCCTTTGTAGCCTGAAGATAGAACGTCAAGACACAAACCACATCCAGATTATGCAGTAAACGTTCCTTCAATGAAGGATTAGGACATAAGTAAGGAACCAAAATTTCTTGATTTATGTTGCGATTTGACACAACCTTAGGAAGAAATCCTAACTTAGTTTGTAGAACAGCCTTATAAGCATGGAACACCAGATAAGAAGGGTCGCATTGCAAGGCAACAATCTCAGAGACTCTGTGTGCAGTAGCAATAGCTAGTAGAAAAAGGACCTTCCAAGACAAAAAACTTAATGTTAACCCTGCGCATAGGCTCAAACGGAGCCTGTTGCAAAACATTAAGAACAAGAGGAGCATTAGATCTAAACACCGGCCTGATCCTAGTCAGAACCTTAACAAAAGACTGTACAACCGGAAGCTCAGCGAGCCTCTTGTGCAGTAAAACAGACAGGGCCGAAATCTGTCCCTTCAAGGAACTAGCTGAGAGGCCCTTCTCCAGTCCAACCTGGAGAACAGAAGGAATCCTGGCAACCTTTACTTTGTGCCAGGACAAACCACGCTCTTCACACCAGAATAAGTAGGCCCTCCACACCTTATGAAAGATGCTACGAGTAACCAGCTTACAAGCTTGAATGAGAGTATTGATAACACTCTCAGAAAACCTTCTCTTGGCTAAGACTAAGCACTCAATCTTCTGCAGTCAGCCTCAGAGAATCTAGATTTTGATGTATAAAGGGGCCTTGTTCCAGCAGATCCCTGCGACAAGGTAACCTCCAAGGAAGAAATTATGACATCCCCACTAGATCCGCAAACCATATCCTTCGCGGCTACGATGGAGCAATCAGTATCACTGATGCCTGCTCCTCAAAGATTCGAGCCACCAAGGAAGGAGAGGTAATGGCAGGAAAATAAATTAGATTGATCCTCCAAGGCACCACTAATACATCTATTAGCTCCGCCTGAGGACCCCTGGACCGTGACCCATATCTGGGTAGCTAGGTATAGAGACGGGACGCCAAGAGATCTATCTGCAGCGTTCCCCACCTGTCAGAATGTGGATCACTGACAGCGAACAGATGTGGGTCTCTACCCACCCCAGAATCCGAGAGATACTTCTCTTAATGCCAGGAAGCTTCTCGTTCCCCCCTAACGGTTGATGTAAGCCACCAGGGAGATATGGTCTGATTGGAATCAGATAAATTGGGACGAACTCAGTAGGGGCCAAATCTTCAGAGCATTGAATATCGCCCAAAGGTCTAGAATGTTTAATGGGAGGGAGTTCTCCTCCTGCGTCCACAGGCCCTGTGCCTTCTTGGCGACCCAAACAGCTCCCCATCCTGACAGACTTGTGCCCGTAGTCATAGTCACCCAGGATGGTCATAAAAAGGATGTCCCTCGGGACAAGTGATCTGGACAGAGCCACCAAGAGAGCGATTGTCTCGACCGGTTGTCCAGAGAATCTGTTGAGACAGATCCAAATGATCGCTGTTCCACTCCCTCAGCATGCACAGACGCAACGGCCTGAGATGGAACCTGGCAAAGAGAACTATGTCCATGATGGACACAATGAGACCAAACTTCCATACACTGAGCCACAGATGGCCTTAAAGGGACAGTATACACTCATTTTCATATAACTGCATGTAATAGACACTACTATAAAGAATAAGATTCACAGATACTGATATAAAAATCCAGTATAACACTGTTTAAAAACTTACTTAGAAGCTGTCAGTTTGGCTCTGTTGAAAAGGTAGCTGGAAAGTCCACGGCAAGTGGCAAATAAGACCCTCCCCCCTCCCCTTTCTTTTGCATATGAAAAGACCCTTTACACAAACAGGAGCAAGCTGGAGAAGGTAGCTGACAGTATTCACATAAAACTTTGGGGCTTGGTTAGGAGTTTGAAAATCAGAGCAATGTTATTTAAAAATAAGCAAAACTATACATTTATTTTTAAAAAAAACTTTATGGGCTATATAAATAGATCATCTACAAAACATTTATGCAAAGAAAAATGAGTGTATAATGTCCCTTTAAGGAGGTCTGGAGGGCAAGACATGTTGAAGCTAGTTTGCAACTTCTCTGGTCTGTTAGCATATTCTCATGTCTATGGAATCTAATATCGTGCCCTGGAATAAGAGAACTCCTTTCTCTATTCATCTTCCCCAGAGGAGAGATTACGAATGGTCTTCCACCAGACAAAACTATGGTGCTAGTACCAGAATATCATCCCAGAAGGGATCTACTGCTACACCTCGGGTTCTGGCGACTGCTAGAAAAGCCCCTAGAACCTTTGTAAAATTCTTGGTACAGTAGCTGGACCAAACGGAAGTGTAATGAACTGGAGGTGCTGGTACAGGACGGAAAGATCACTCCTTCCTTTCGGACCACGAAAATGTTTGAATAGTATCCCAAACCTCACTCTATGATAGGCACTGCGACAATGACTCCAAAAGGAGGACAGATCCCTTACACACTCCAGAAAGGCTTCCCTCTTTTCTAGTCTTGAGGACAGGTTGAGAGGATGAATCTGCCCCTGAGTGGATGATATTTGAAACCTATCTTGCAACCCTGAGCTATGACCTCCAGGACCCAAGGATCCTACACATCCCTGAACAAAGCCTCTGAAAGAGCAATAGACTGCCCCCTACACGATCCAAAACAGGAACGTGGGCTGCCCCTTCATGCGGACTTAGTCTCGGCGGGCTTCTTGCTCTGCTTAGATCTATTCCAGGACTGAGCCGGCTTGCTCTGGTTTAGCGGAGGCCTCTGGCGCTGGGCTTTTATCAGAACTAAAGGAAAAAAAATACGAACTTTGTCCCTAAGAGTTCTCCTTATCTTACGGTATGAATTCACCCTTGGCCCCTGAAACTGTTTAGATATTCAAATAAACTCTTTCCCTTAAAGAGAGGGAAAGAGACTAGACTTAGAAGTTATATCTGTCAGAGCACCTCACGGGCCTGAACAGAAAACCTGAAGTCTGCGTAATAGCAGCACAGATAAAAGAATTAGTAACCCAGAAGGCCGTAATTCTTTCCTGAAAAATGTCAAGGAGACCATCCACCTCGAACATTTTTGTGAAGGAAACGCCCCAAAGATAGCCACTCCAGCAACTGCGGCGACAAGCGTCGCCCTTAAAAGCAAATATCCCATAGGTTGAAAATTCCTTTTCAACAGGGTTTCCATCCTTATATCCAGCGGCTCTATGAACAATGAACTATTCTCACACGGGCTAGCATTATGTGTGGCAAGCATAAATTAGCGCCAACCAAGTAGGGATGGGAAAAGGAGAACCCACCCCCATAGAGAGCCCGGAACTGGGATCCTCAAAAAGCAGACAACGGGAAGAGGAATCTAATCCTGATCCACTCATCCTTAATAATGATTGCCATCAAATTTAGGACTCAGAGGTTCGACTGGCAGTTCGGCCTTTGGAACCTCTAAAGTAGTCAAAACCTCCTTTAGTAGGGGGGCGGAGCCAGCCTGGGATCTGAACAGTCGTACTTCACTTCAGCTCTGCTGATATCATCTATAATTTTATTCAAATTGACTGTCAGCCCAACGCAAATATGTTCCAAAGATACCCTTAGTTTCAGAGAGGAGGAGGAGAACCCCTGGGACATTAAATAAAAGCTGGAAAGAAGAGAAAACAACTAGATTGTGGGCTACCCAAAAATCAGGACTTCCAGGGATCACTGTCTTTCCTCCCACGTGGAGGATAAGGAACATGGCTTCTATTTGGGAGATAAGCGTGAACAAGCTGCTACATACCCACTTTCAGAGGTTGGAACATGAATTAACCCTGGCATTTTCATCTGTCAGTAGTAAGCTGCCTTCCGAGAAAAATCAGCAACGTATATCAGTACCCAAGCTATCACAAAATGTATTTACTCAGCCTCAGGTTACCGCAGGCAGACCACTCCATCCGACGCAGGCATTTAAAGCTCAAGACCGACCTAACATAGGTAATCGCAATTATATTATTGACCCCAAAACCTCACATGATGTTCTGGCCCTCCTTGGGGCGGAATGGAAGGGAGCTCAACAACCACAGTCATGGTCTGGTTGCATTGCGGGGGACAAGATATATTGTCGCTTACCGGACGGCAGCGTGGAATCAGTAGAATGCGTAGATTTACTGGTACTTGAGCTGAGAGGCACATCCGCGTTTATTCCCCCACATAGCCGGAGTGAGGACACAGTTAACACTACCGCCGGACCCTCTTACATGAATCAGTTGCCAGCAGAATGGGTATGTGGATCAGCAGACTTTCAAATTATCTTTGCCCAGCCTAAGGACTTGCCTATGTCAGGCAAGGGAGAAATACCCTTAAGGTGGATCCTTTGCAAATTGTTTACAGTTTCTACTTCTTGGTCCCTCAAGATATGTAACCTGGAACAGGACAACTGGCTTCTACAACAACAGTCAGCGTGAGAGACTGACAGGGTGCCTCTCAGTGAACTTAACTTACTATGAAAAGGGTTAGCAACAGAACCTTTGTCGAACTTTTGAGACATAAAACCAACATTGTTGTTGGAGGGTAATGTTCTTGCAATAGTTTCACATACGTTTGCATGTTGGTTGAGCCTGTTATTTGTTTTTAATTTTTTTTCCAGCTTTTCACCACTAATTACTGTATATGGTTTATTATTCTTGCCCTAGCATTTTGAGTCTAGCACAGCAGCACAATTTCATAGCGTTATTTACTAGATCTTTTAGGATACCCCTATAGTATATAGACACAAATATAGATATATAAATATTGGTAGGATCTTCAGTACTCCAGTAATCAAAACTTGGACCCAGTGCATATTTTAGTATCAGTAGGTATAACCCAGGAACACTTCCTATACTATATTTACCTTGAGAAATTATATCATTAAGTGTGTGCTCAACTATCTGTCCGGATTCTATGTCTAATACTGCAGGGCATAGGGCCCATACCCTGTGGAAGACTTATTTTCTATTTGTCTATTCATGTAATTACGGCTTAGACTGTTGGGGATTGTTTTGCTTACATGTCTCTTTTATGAGAATCCTACATATATGTTTTGGTGTTTGAATTGATACTGATCCCTGTGTTGAACTACTATTGCGATAGCCAAATATATAGGAGTCTATAAGTGGTCCTGATGTTTCATTCACCCAAGTAATTAAAATGTCCAGTACATTCATGGGAAACAAGCTTTTACCTCCACATGATGTATATCTTGCTCACATTATCTGGCTTGTTTATGAATAATACCATTCTCCCCCCCTATATATATATATATATATTTATATATATATATATATAAAGATACTGTAGTACGGTATTTGTGCTCAGAGTGTTATACCATGGCTCTACCTTAGCATACCACTTTTGTTATTATATATATTCATTCTTAAATATTGTATTTCCTTCCACAATGCTTACTGGCTGTGATCTAGGAAATGTTACTGTGTTAAACCCCTCAGCCTATTATTATATACACCTATTAAGGATCTAAAAGTAGCCTGCATATTAAACGTTCATAAGAGTCCCCTATTATATCCCTACTAAATCCCCCTACTAATACATGCTATTACTAAGGGTCCAAGAGAGACCCTTTGTTTTCCAAGGGGATTGTATGATCATAAGTCTTGGTACTCGCAAGTAGGGGCTACCCTTGCCTTTACTTATTGTACCCTCTCTACATAAAATTAAAAAATGAGGATACTACAGTTAATAAGTGCCTATTTGGAACCACATCTAGCTATATACCGAGTAATTTAACCTGCAACATGTTATAAAGTTAACTCAATATTCCTTTCTGATACTCTGTAACTTTGATGTACCTATTGTGATGCAATAACAATGTATATGTGGTTTGATTTGTATGACATTGCTTTGTTTTATAATCTATTCTTGGAAATGTTTGAGTTATATCCTCAAAAAATTTTTTTTTTAAAAAAAAACCTCCTTTAGTAGAAAGCGTAAACGTTCTGATCTAAATCTAAAAACTGGATCCTCCACAAGCGGAGGATTATAGGCAGCAGACTCCAACCCTGAAAGTTTCAGAGAGAACCTCATCCTTGGATAACTGATTGGATATATCCGACAAATTACATGATGCCACCTGGGCAGGAGTGCAAGATTTAACCTTTCGCTTAGCAGTGAGAGGGAAAACACTAATGGCCGCCGTATGAAACTGCGCAGTAACATCTGGTAAAAAAAGGCCCCCACCAGATGAAGGATTAGCAGTGCAATGGGAAGCTGCATGTGTATACCAGATGCATGTAGGGTGTGCACCTCACTGGACGAGGACTCCTCAGAAGTGGGCGGCTTAGTGGTATCAAACATGTCAAACTTATTTGATATAATCCCCTTATCAAGGCATATGGAAAATAATTGATAGGGCGGATATTCCAGAGCTCCCTCACAAAATAAACAGGCTCTTTCTCTTTGAAATAGAGGGAGAGCCCTCTAATGAATCAGAGTCCCCCATAGCTAAAGTACGATATGCGGAGGACTACAGAAAAATGTGAACTTTATTTTAAATAAAACAAGCAGCACCTTTTCCAATGGCTGGGGGCCCCACCACCTCCTATGACCCAGACAGAACAGAGACTAAAATCCTCTCTGGTAGTAACTCGGCCAAGAAAAAGGAAATGGAAGCCTCGACCATACCGTTCACATGGTGCGCAATGCAGGACCGTCCCTGCTATGAGAAAAAGCGAACCAAGCTTTTAAGCTGCGCAACCTTCAAAGTGAAAGTGAAACCTGTATGTTCCATCTCAGCCTATGAGCCCATAAAAATCTTACACAAAAAGCAGCATAAAATAAAGCATATATGATTAAACCGAACTGTTCATAATCCCCCTCAGGAGATATTAACCCTTGATTCCACATAGACAAAAGGAGCCACACTGTGACCCTGTCTTCTAGCGTTTGCAATATGTGTAAAAAATTAAATGATCTTACCGGAATCTATGCCGTGGAACAGTAACACGGTCCTTCAAGTTTGACAGATAGTAGCAGCGCTTCTGACATGGACTTGAGTGAAAAAGGCAGGCAGAGAAACTTGTCAACGCCGATTGCTTAAGGAGCTGTCAATATGAGTTAAATACAGTACAGAATGGGGGAAAGCAGGGTATAGGTGAACAGGAAAACCAGAATAATATTACAAATATAGATTAGTTTAATCTTGGTATATATAAATTAAAGTTCCTGCAGTGGAATCAGAATCAAGAACAGGTAACAACTAACAAGGTAATTGTGATAGAATACAGTATACAATTAAGTATAAGTAGTCCTGATCTGGGTTAGAAATAATAACTCTGCTAAGTTACAAAATATTTGAGTAAGTGATGTGAAAATTGTGTTCCATATCATTCACACTATTATCTTTATTAAAGAATCTTTATGTCAAAAAGAGAAAATAATTATTATTCATACAAGTGGCTTGAGCTCAAATTAAAAACGCTTTAACCAAGTTAGGTAGTAGGATTACCAAATAAGTATAATGAATGATGTGGTATGCAATTATAACAGCCAGCAGATAAATATAAGTATAAGCTAAGCCTTTACAATCCGAGGGCAAAGATTAAATTATCATTAACATTTTAAGCCAACTGCTAGGCTATAGTATTAACTTCAATAAATGGGAATTATATATTTGAACTTGGCAAGCAAATAAAAAAAACGGAGAGTCAAAGCAGCTCCTGAGGACCCCTGATGCACGTTTCACAAAAAACGCTTCCTCAGAGGGGGTGTGGGCTGCTGCCGTTGTAATTTAAGTATCTATTAATCCCTCCTCACAATGCGATAGGGAGAACATTCCTTCAGGTTACTGTTTGATTGGTACTTGGTATCTATCACTCGAAATCCGGAGCCAATAGAAAACATCCACCTACTCTCTCTGTGGGGCCTGGGTCATAGGAGGTGGTGCGTGCCCCTGGCCATTGGGGGTATAAAGGTGCCATTTACTTTTTCTATAGTCCATTTTAAAAGTGCAAGCTATGTAGGACTCGGATGCGTTAGAGGGTACTCCCTACTATATCTGTCTACGTTAAGAGGTGTCAGGTTGGGGTAGGACAATTTAACTATGCAGCCTATTGCAGATCATTGTGAGTCATGACGCCTATGTCGGCATCATAAGAAGGCGTATCAGTAGTCAATGACAGCTTACTGACTAGTCCTATTGGCCGATCATGTTTACACATTAGCACTGAGTTTCTTGCCAGTCCACAAGGAGATACTTGGTTCCCCGGAGGAGCAGAAATGTATAAAATGTCAACCAAAGTAAAGATTATGTACCTGTATCATTTATTATATTCGTTGTATCCTATGTAACGGTAAATGTTGTCTGTGTTTTTTAATGCCGAAATGGGCATTAATAGTTAGAGTCACTAATGCGGCAGACATATGCACTCTAACTGTAGGCTATTAATGTTCCTATAGTATCATTCACAGGTCTTAATAATAACAAGTGTATATTTAATTGCATGTGAGGAGACAGATAATAGATTAACAATCTCTGCATTTCCTGAGGACAGTATCTGCCTAATATCTTACGTATACATGTGATCAAACAATAACAAATCAAAAGTGTACACCATTAGGTTGTCATATTTATATTTTGTCATTCAGTATTAAAATGTACTCTATTGCATAAATAAAGTGAAATTGTTTTTGAGTATACAAGGTATACATCTATAATCAAATTGTATTGTATTATGAAATGTCTGGTTATTTATGTGCGTATACAGAGAGATCAATGTTCCCAATGACTACATATCGGCAATACAAAAAGATAGGAAATTTAGAGAGATATACTCAAGAATATATACGTGGCATGTGCCACATATCATTAGGACAATTTCCCCATCGCTACTATTGAGATAACCCATCGTTGTAGAACAACATTCTTAGGGTGCATAGACAATAGGGTTTGTTACCATGTCTCATAGTTATGATAATAATGTGATATTTGTCCAATAATGTACGGCACAAATTCATTTATATTATGCAAGAAAACATAAGATATTTAGGTATCACTGATCAGATATTGAATATACAAAATATACATCTATGATCAGGATGTATTTTATTGTAGAGTGTCTGGTTGTTTGTATAAATATACAAAATGATCAGTGTTCCTGATAACTATATGTTAGCAATTCATAGAAATAGAAAATTCATAAAAATATATTCATATATTCAAGAGTAGTAGCATGTGCCACATATCATTGGAACAAATTCCCATATCGCTCCTATTGAGATATCCCATTGTTGTTAATCAGCATTCTTGGGGTACATGGACAATAGGAAACAACTAGTTAAACTAATTGTATTAAAGGATACAATCCAGTTTAAGAACAGTAACTAGTTACCACAGTGGTCTAATACCAAATAACTCTACTAGAAGAGATTATGAAAGCTTATTTGTAAACAAATATGTTCCATATCATTCATACATTAACACTTTATTATTACCAACTAGGAACATACACACATACAGTAGCAAGGCAAAAAAAGTTAAAAAAAATCATAAATGATCATTGGAAAATCTTACAAAACGATGAAACTCTAAAAACTATCATTGGAGATAGAGTATCCTTAGGATACAAACGACCTCAGAACCTCAGAGACAAGCTAGTATCTAGTCCTTTTGTTAGATCTAAGAAGAAACAAGATAGAGATCTGGGCATGCACCCTTGTGGTACCAGCTCAGCATGCAAGTTTGTGTGGAAAACTAAAACCATAACAGAAAGAAATGGGAGAGTATCATCTTATTTTTCCTGCACAACTATAGGAGTAGTGTATGCACTCTCTGTATGCACTCTACTGTTCTTGCCAAATGACCTATGTTGGCATGACGACAAGAGGTCAAAACACGTATTTTAGAACATGCCTATAATATTAAAAATGCACAAAGAGATATAGACTAGGGCAAAAAAATAACTTCAGTTGCCAAACATTTTTTTTCACATCACAAGAGTTCAACCAAAGATTTAAAATATACAGTAATTCAAAAAGCATCCCTGGGTATCAGGGGTGGTAATATTGAAAGAGTACTGTTAAAAATGGAATACAAGTGGATCTATTCATTGAACACCGAATGGGATGAATGACTATAATAATTACTTTGTATACTTATAAATCAATAACATCTCGGGATATGCACTTCACAAGTTAGCTCACAAACACTTGGGCATATAAAATACACTTGTTTTAGTTAATAATCTAGGTATTTTATACTGTCGCGTCACTTATCTGATATGCTCAGAGTGAAACACTAGGTTTATCTGGACATGCTGTTCAGTATAAATGAATTAAAATAAACACGATTT
This sequence comes from Bombina bombina, assembly GCF_027579735.1. Taxonomy (NCBI): domain Eukaryota; kingdom Metazoa; phylum Chordata; class Amphibia; order Anura; family Bombinatoridae; genus Bombina; species Bombina bombina. The sequence goes on from NC_069502.1 coordinate 455,709,046, forward strand.
ATTTATTTTTAACATTTAATATTGATTATAATAATTCTTCTATTTTGAGAAGAATAAGAAGTTCACATTTAAGAATATAAATTAATTTTGGAACTGCTTTCATGTAAGTTGTCACTTAAATAATTGGTTACTTATCACGCAGCACTCCTATAAAATTCTATTGTCCAATTGCCTTTTTATTCACTACACATAGGTTTCTTTATTCACTGCAATAGGTTATGTTTTTTATTTCATGTAAGCTGCCACTCAAATAATAGGATACTTATCACGTAGCACCCCTATAAAATTCTATTGTCCAATTGCCTTCTTATTCACTACCATAGGTATCTTTATTCACTGCAATAGGTTGTGTTTTTTATTCACTATAAGTATTTCAAGCACTTTTTGTTTGTTTATTTTTCAAAGATATATAATGGCCATATAGGTGTATGTTAATCAACTCACACACACACATGAATCTGTATATCATCATATGAGAGTACTATTAAATATATCTTGTATACAATATAAAATTACTTAATTTAGATGTGATTGTAATGAACATCCCCTATAGCATTATAGTGCTAAACATAAATGGGACATAATCGTACATAAAGAAAAGGTATGTTAGAATTTAGATCCCAATTCCACAACTTGTCAAGTATTTCATAATTAGGATCCCACAACTTTTCAAGTATCTTATAAATATGCACCAGTATACAGATGGCTACTCTTAGCGATCTGATCAATATACAGATTACCATACTGGATAGAAATCATTCATGAAGGCTATTGTTATACAATTTCTGTGTAAGGATCGTAATCTATTATGCACAAAAAAAATTCACAAGTAACCATGTAATGTGTATAACATGACCTTTCAGCGCATCTTGTATTGTTTGCTCTCCATGTATATACAAATAGTGTAGACTATATTAGGATATTCTATAACTAATATGTATCTACAGTAGATGTTCTTACATTAAGAGCCATATATTCACACAGCAAATATCCCTATATTGAGAGCGCTGCTTTGTTTACACAATCAGCCAATAACCTTTGGCGATTAGCACACACCCAGCTTACAAGAGACGTATGACCCACTGATTGGTACAAAATCATGGTGACTCTCAAGTCAGAACACACCCATTTAATGACGATCAGTACGTGATGTGTCATCACTGAACTCTTTAATTGATAGCTTGTTCCTCCAATCGTAGACTGACAACGCCCACTATATTGACGTATGACACATAGGAGGTGGGCAATAAGTCAAAATATAACACGCTGAGTAGCAGCGGCCCGCACCCCCTCTGAGGAAGCGTTGGTGAAACGCGAGTCAGGGGTCCGACAGGGGTAGCTTAGCCTCTCCTGTTCGTTTTTTAATTGCTGACTCTTGTTGATATAAATATATATATGTACTATTAACCTTATAACAGACATCACAGCCTCTGATCCATATAAACTATACCTGTAATATTAAATCAGCCCTCGGATTGTAAGGGCTTAGCTCATTCTCTAGATCTTTGGACTGAGGACTGAGCAACAACAATAGAGGATTCTTTCATAGTACTTTATCATTATTATGTAATCTACAGAGCTTCAGTGTTTTTAACTTTTTTTGCTTTGCTACTGTATGTGTGTATGTTCCTAGTTGGTAATAATAAAGTGTTAATGTATGAATGATACGGAACATATTTGTTTACAAATAAGCTTTCATAATCTCTTCTAGTAGAGTTATTTGGTATAAGACCACTGTGGTAACTAGTTACTGTTCTTAAACTGGATTGTATCCTTTAATACAATTAGTTTAACTAGTTGTTTCATATCTTTTCTAATTAATCAAACCACAACAGGTATTATTTGTAATAAGTTAATCACTATAAAATATAATAATACCTGTCATCTAATATACTCTACTACCGCCCAACCTATTTAACTCTAATACATGGACAATAGGATTTGTTACCATACCTGATAATTGTGATAATGTTATGCTGTTTGTCCAATGATATACAGCACATATTCATTGATGCTATACAAGAGGACATAAAATATTTAGGTATCACTAATCGGATATAGATCAAACCCAATGTAATGACCCACCATACTAGGTTCTCTTAACGGAACATCAGAATACATAAATATGCTTAATGCTTATTATATATCTCATTACTACCAGCAAGGTAATAAAAATCACATGTATTGTTCTATCCAGGTTAAGTTTTCAATTCTATCACATGTATTAAAGCTAAGGTCTGAGATTCAATGTTAAAATTTGAATACCCTTGTGGAACATCTATATAATATTCCATTGATACAATAGGATATCAAATGTGAGCGCTGTATAGTGTAATCAATACGATGGCCCAATCTTAACTGAAGCTTTATAAGTTATTGGACAGGATTTTACATATCCCAAATAGGAGAGTACAGTCTACTCCATAAAGTTAAAGTGGTATTACTGCAATATTCATGTGTCACTGAATTGTATGTTTTTAATTTAAGGAATAAGGAGGTGCAATGAAAGATTGGAATGAATCATCTGTGAATATCAACAAATGAAAATATCATAAAAATGAGTGAAATGTGCTGAGAAATACAAAATAAACCCCATACACAAACAAAGAGGGGGGTTATGTGTAATGGTGAATGGGAAAATAAATATAATGAATGTGAGAGTGAATATAAAGTGATGAGAACCTGCCAGGTCGAATATCATTCAGTGTAATGTATATGATAATGAAAAAAGTGTAAAGATATCATGGTCAGGTAAGGAAGACCAGGGTAAGTAATTGGAACAATTAAATCAAATAAGTGAAAGAAGTGACTCATTATATGATATATTTATGAGTTATAAATATACAAAAAAGTTATTAAAGTCATTCATGACATTTGGTTTTACTGAATTGAGTAAGTAAATCCATTTGCATTCCATCTTAAGTAGTGCCTTTTCTACATTTCCACCTCTTATCCCTTAGGACACTTTTTGAATTACTGTGTATTGCAGATTTGTAGACATACTGTGATGATGACGTTGAAAGTGTTTTGCTACAGATGTTATTTTTTTGCCTCTGGCTTCATCTCTGTTGGCATTTTTGATGTTATTGGCATGTTCAAGGATGCGTACCCTCACGTGTGGTCATCCCAACATATACTATTTTACATGAGCAAAAAAGTGCATATACGACTCCTATCCTCCTACATGAGAAATGCGAAGTTAATTTGTATTCTTTGCCTGTTCTTTCAGTTATAGTTTTGTTTTTCAGAACATACTTGCATGCAGAACATGTACTACAGGGAAACATCCTTAAGTCAGTATCATTCTTTTTAGCCGATCTTACATAATGACTAGATACTAGTCTCTCTCTCAGACTAATGGGTCTCCTATATCCTATGGATAATCTGTTACCAATTGCAGAGTTCAAAATTGAATTATTTTGCAATATCCTCCAATCGTCATTAATGATTTTGGTCACTTGGGATATCTGTGGATTATAAGTGGTTATTAGTCTTGGATATTGTTCATTCAAGGTTTTATCTTTGGGGACAAGTAATTGCTTTGTTTTGATGTTAAGGGCTTTATATTTAGCTCTCTACAGATTTCTTTCTAGTGGAAGTTTCTTTACAATAGATGGTAGTATTGATTAATCCATCGTCGTTCTTAAAAATGGTTAAATCAAAAAACATTTTATGTTGATCTGCTGAATAAGTTAGTTTGATGTTTTTATTGTTCTCAGTTAGTTTCTGCATGAACTTGTCAAGTTCCTTGGATGTTCCCTCCCAGATAAATAGATCATCATCAATATACCTGAGCCATAGTGGTATATGGTCAGTATATGCCTTTAACTCCTCTGAAAATACACAAAACAATTTCCAGTGCCCCAGAAATAAATTGGCATACGTTGGTGCGCATGCCGTACCCATTGCGGTACCTTGAGTTTTTAAATAGTATCGGACATTGAAAGTAAAGAAGTTGTGAATGCAGAGATTGTTAACCTATTAGCTGTCTCCTCACATGCAATTAAATATACACTTGTTATTATTAAGACCTGTGAATGAAACTATAGGAACATTAATAGCCTACAGTTAGAGTGCATGATATGTCTGCCGCATTACTGACTCTATTAATGCCCATTTCGGGATTAAAAAACACAGACAACATTTACCGGTCACATAGGCACAAAGATTATAACGAGTGATACAGGTACATAATCTTTACTTTGATTGACCATGTATAAATTTCTGCTCCTCCGGGAAATTAAGTATCTCCTTGTGGACTGGCAACAAACTCAGCGCTAATGTGTAAACATGATCGGCCAATAGGACAAGTCAGTAAGCTGTTATTGACTACTGATGCGCCTTCTTATTACGCTGACATAGGCGTCATGACTCACAATGATCTCCAATAGGCTGCATAGATTAAATTGTCCTGCCCCAACCTGACACCTCTTAACGTAGACAGTAATAGTAGGGAGTACCCTCTAACGCATCAGAGTCCTCCATAGCTTGCACTTTTAAAATGGACTATAGAATAAGTAAATGGCACCTTAATACCCCCAATGGCTGGGGCACTCACCACCTCCTATGACCCAGGCCCCACAGAGAAACAGCTTCTTCTCCTGTAAACCGCACGGTTAGGAAAAAGGAAGTTAAAGAGGCCACACCCGGTCACATTGAGCGCCATGCAGGACTGCCCCTGCTGCAGGAAGAAAAACGTGCCAAACTGACAGGCTGAGCATTTTAATCAAAACAAAAGTAAAACCTGAATGTTCTCACATCTGCCAGAGCCTCATTTCACACATGTCGCAGCATAAAAACATAATAAAGCAATCATGTATAAATACCCCCTGTTCAATAATCCACTGCCGGAGATTTTAACCCTTGATTCCATACAGATAAAGGAGTCACACTGTGACCCTGTCTACTTATGTTATAATATAATATAAAATGAAACAATCTTACCGGAATCGTCGCCGTGGAACAGACACACAGCCTCTCAAGTTTGACAGTCTTGTAGCATTGCCCCTGACATGGACTTGAGTGATAGAAGCAGGAAGTGAAACTTGTCAGCACGGATTGCTTAGGAGTTGTTAATACGAGTCTGGATGAGTTCGCAGAAAGACTCTCCCTGCATCTCCGGACTCTAGCTTTCATCAATGCTCTCACTGAGAGGCTGACAAGACTACTTAAAACTCCAGAAAAACATACGTGCAAAGTCCCTGTGTGTGATTAAGCAACTGGAAATCGATATGTCCCAAATATATTCTGTATAGTCAGATAGTGGCAAAACAATAAATGAAGAACTATGCAGAATGTACACAGCAAAAAGAATAGAAGCGTCAAAACCAGTTCTGACTCACCACTCCAAGGAAGGCTCTCCGGTTTCCACCTGACAAGGTAAGTGGGCACACAACCACCACTCAATCCTTCACAATCGGGGAACGTTCCGCTCACCTCTATGGTGTATATCTGCTCCGTAGCAAAACACCTCTTCACGAAGTCTGAGCGGACTCTTCTCCTCGGCGTCTCCAGCCAGCGTGTACTCCTTCAGCACTTCTGGGTGACGTCAGAAGCTGCACCAATACAGCTGACACACGTTGCGCTTCAAATGCTGTGTATAGCGATAGAACTCACTTTGCCTCTCTCCGTTGGGACCAAACTCCAAAGGGGGACAATTTTTAAGGACTAGAAGAATTTGCTCTAATGAACAAGTATTTAATTCTGAATGTAAAAATTTGGGTGTTAGACTCCGTAAACGGGGCTACTGTAATAATGTTATTAAACAAGCCCAGGTACATGCAGCAAAGAGTGACAGGAGATGTCTCCTTCAGGGAGCAGGAAAATCAAGTAATAGAAAAACTGAATTTGGTAATAAATCCAATTTCATCACTAGGTATTCTAACCAATATTACCAAATCTGTAATATAGTCAAAAAGTATTTACCCATCCTGTATGGACATGATGTTCTAAAAGATGTGGTTAAAGAAGGTTGTAGGTTCACCTACAGAAGGAACCTTACACTTGGTAATTTGATTTCACCTAGCCAGCTACGTAGACCTGTTAGCCAAAGTTCCTGGCTAAGACATAATGGAACCTATAGATGTGGAAAGAACTGTAAAGCCTGTGAACATGTCAAGATAGGTAGTTCCTTTAGCTCTTATGTCAAGAACCAGGTGTTTGATACCAGAGGATGTATTAATTGCTCTTCTACGTTTGTGGTGTACCTCATTGGTTGCACGGATCATAAAATACAGTACGTGGGTATGACTACCCGTGACATTCGTACTCGTATACGTGAACACCTGGGGTACATCAGGAATGAGTATCACTGCTCGGATCTTGCAAGTCATTTTATTGACATCCATCATGGCAATGTGTGCAGTTTTGAACGGAATGCCATAGAAATTATTAATAAAAACCCTAGAGGTGGGGATAAATGGCCTATTTTGGCCCGACAGGAGGTCTATTGGATCCATAAATTATGCACACTTAAACCTGATGGGTTAAATTCTGAAAATGATCTTATTAACTTTTGGGAGAATTAACTATTAATTTCTTATAAATTGATCTTTAGATACATATGTTTATAACATTGAATGAAATATCTTGGTGTGAGGTATAGGTGGGCTTTCTATGAGTCACTTGTGTATATTCATATATATATTTTAATACCCTATATGAACTGTGGTGTTTTTTCTGCTCATCTATTTAATATGTCTATTATACTCCAGAACTTTTTATGTAAATTAAATGTTTAGTACAAATTTACTATCTATCTATATCTTCCAATCATATCAGTATGTATATATATATATTTATTTATTTAGAGTAAGTTGTTTACATTCCCACTTGTAGCTATTGAGTAATGGGTGTTAAAAAGCCTAAAATATTTTTGTATGGTTATCCCTTTAACTATAGAAATGGTGTCTAGAGGGCGTGTGATTTTTTAACCAATGGGTAATTTGTGTAAGATATATAAACTTATATCACCTGTGAGCGTGTATGGTCTATGATTACGGCTGAACCCTGCCGAAACGCGTAAGACCAGCTCTTTGTTTCTGTATGCTGTTTTTTTGATGCCCATGTGTTTTAACCTTTAAATAAAGAATATACTTTTTTATTATTCTTTGTTCCTTGGATCTTTTTTTCTACTTAAAACTCCAGTCCCATAGCGAAGAGTACTACCCTCCACATAAGAGACTACTCCGAATCTTTCGACACTTCTCTACCATCCTCCTGTGACAAAAGGCAAAGAATGACTGGGAGATGAGGGGAGAGGGCGAGGTATTTTAGCCTTTGGCTGGGGTGTCTTTGCTTCCTCCTGGTGGCCAGGTTCTGTATTCCCACAAGTAAGGAATGAAGCTGTTGACTCTCCTCATATTAAGATGGAAAGAAGTTTTTTGAAAAAGGCACAGGAAAAAATACCATAACATAGTGAATAGTAACCTTTATAATTGTTCTCACCAGTTTAATTTTCCTTTAATTATATTTTTTGCAAAAACAAAAACATGTGAATGACTGAATAATACTTCAGATTATAAATATCAAATAATTATGTTTTGTGTATGGTACATGACAAATTTTTAAGTAACATAGAATTTGGTTTTAGAGATGTCCATAAAAAAAAAATAAAGGGACATAAGTCAAAAAACGAAAATACACTATTAAAGAAATATGTATAGACAAAATTTGCCATTGACACTTATTATAAACTAGTGGGAAAGCCTGCCCAGAAGGCAGTCTATTGTAGTGACGGAACCACCGAACCACCCTGCCATTTTCGGAAGGGCAGTCTATTGTGGTGACGGAACCACCATGCCATTTTCGGAAACCACCTGGATGCAGCAGATTCTTTCACCACCCTGCCATTTTTGGAATCCACCTGGATGCAGCTTATGCTGCATCCAGGTGGATTCTGAAAAAAGCAGGGTGGTGAAAGAATCCATCCAGGTGGATTCTTTCACCACCCCTTATGCTATCTCTCCCCCCTCTCTTTTGCTCATTCACTCTCTCTCCTTCCCCTCTCTTTTGCTCGCTCTCTCTCCCCTCTCTTTTGCTCTCTCTCCCCCCCTCTCATTTGCTCTCTCTTACCCCTTTCTTTTGCTCTCTCTCACCCCTCTCTTTTGCTCTCTCCCCCCTCAGTCTATGTGTTGTTAAATTTAAAAAAAAAATTGAACTACAGAAAAAAATAAACAAATTATCAAAAATAAAAAAAAGAAAACCTAATCCCTATGAAAATAACCCCCCCCCCCAAAATAACCCCCCCAATCTAATGCTAAACTACCAATAGCCCTTAAAAGGGCTTTTTGTAGGGCATTGCCCTAAGTTAAACAGCTCTTTTGCAGTTACCAAAAATTTTAAGTCCCCACTAACAGTAAAACCCACTACCCCCCAAAATAAATAAACCTAACACTGAAAAACCTAAACTATCCATTGCCCTGAAAAGGGCATTTTATGGGCATTGCCCTTAAAAGGGCATTCAGAGCTCTTTTGCAGCCAATCCATAATCTAAAAAAAAAAAATATAAAAATATTTTTTAAATAAAAACCTGTCTAAATCCTAAAAATTAAACCTAAGTTTAAATTAACCTAAATTACAGGAAAAAAAACAAAAAACAAATTACCAAAGTTTACAAAATTAAACCTAATCTCTATGAAAATAAAAAGCCCCCAAAATAAAAACACCCCCTAATCTAAGAATATACTGCCAGTAGCCCTTAAAAGGGCTTTTTGCAGGGCATTGCCCCAAGATAAACAGCTCTTTTACAGAAGAAAAGTCTAAGTCCTCCTAACAGTGAAAATCAGCCCATAGGATTTCAGTAGCTCTCATCCTATTGGCTGATTTGAATTTGCTCTTCAGTTCCAGGGTTGTGCAGGATGTTCCTGGAAGAAGAAAGAAGAGGTTGCCGCTTGGAAGAAGACTTCACCGCCTGAAACAGGACCTTCTCCGCCGGCCTTCAGAAACGATGAGTACCAACCTGGGGGTTAGACTAAGGTTTTTTGGGGAGGTTTGTTTTATTTAGATTAGGGATGGGCAGTAAAAAAGCTAAATGCCCTTTTAAGGGCAATGCCCAAACAAATGCCCTTTTCAGGGCAATGGGTAGTTTAGGGTTCTTAGTGTTAGGTTCTTTTATTTTGGGGGGTTTGGTGGGTGGGGGGTTTACTGTTAGGGGGACAGACTTTTTTTCTGTAAAAGAGCTGTTCATCTTGGGGCAATGCCCTGCAAAAAACATAATTTATGTAAGAACTTACCTGATAAATTAATTTCTTTCATATTAGCAAGAGTCCATGAGCTAGTGACGTATGGGATATACATTCCTACCAGGAGGGGCAAAGTTTCCCAAACCTCAAAATGCCTATAAATACACCCCTCACCACACCCACAATTCAGTTTAACGAATAGCCAAGAAGTGGGGTGATAAAAAAGTGCGAAAGCATATAAAATAAGGAATTGGAATAATTGTGCTTTATACAAAAATCATAACCACCACAAAAAAAGGGCGGGCCTCATGGACTCTTGCTAATATGAAAGAAATGAATTTATCAGGTAAGTTCTTACATAAATTATGTTTTCTTTCATGTAATTAGCAAGAGTCCATGAGCTAGTGACGTATGGGATAATGATTACCCAAGATGTGGATCTTTCCACGCAAGAGTCACTAGAGAGGGAGGGATAAAATAAAGACAGCCAATTCCTGCTGAAAATAATCCACACCCAAAATAAAGTTTAAAGAAAAACATAAGCAGAAGATTCAAACTGAAACCGCTGCCTGAAGTAAAAACTGCTTCAGAAGAAGAAAATACATCAAAATGGTAGAATTTAGTAAAAGTATGCAAAGAGGACCAAGTTGCTGCTTAGCAAATCTGATCAATCGAAGCTTCATTCCTAAACGCCCAGGAAGTAGAAACTGACCTAGTAGAATGAGCTGTAATCCTTTGAGGCGGAGTTTTACCCGACTCAACATAGGCAAGATGAATTAAAGATTTCAACCAAGATGCCAAAGAAATGGCAGAAGCTTTCTGGCCTTTTCTAGAACCGGAAAAGAGAACAAATAAACTAGAAGTCTTTTGGAAAGACTTAGTAGCTTCAACATAATATTTCAAAGCTCTAACAACATCCAAAGAATGCAACGATTTCTCCTTAGAATTCTTAGGATTAGGACATAATGAAGGAACCACAATTTCTCTACTAATGTTGTTGGAATTCACAACTTTAGGTAAAAATTCAAAAGAAGTTCGCAACACCGCCTTATCCTGATGAAAAATCAGAAAAGGAGACTCACAAGAAAGAGCAGATAATTCAGAAACTCTTCTGGCAGAAGAGATTGCCAAAAGGAACAAAACTTTCCAAGAAAGTAATTTAATGTCCAATGAATGCATAGGTTCAAACGGAGGAGCTTGAAGAGCCCCCAGAACCAAATTCAAACTCCAAGGTGGAGAAATTGACTTAATGACAGGTTTTAGACGAACCAAAGCTTGTATAAAACAATGAATATCAGGAAGATTAGCAATCTTTCTGTGAAAAAGAACAGAAAGAGCAGAGACTTGTCCTTTCAAAGAACTTGCAGATAAACCTTTATCTAAACCATCCTGAAGAAACTGTAAAATTCTCGGGATTCTAAAAGAATGCCAAGAAAAATGATGAGAAAGACACCAAGAAATATAAGTCCTCCAGACTCTATAATATATCTCTCTGGATACAGATTTACGAGCCTGTAACATAGTATTAATCACAGAGTCAGAGAAACCTCTTTGACCAAGAATCAAGCGTTCAATCTCCATACCTTTAAATTTAAGGATTTGAGATCCTGATGGAAAAAAGGACCTTGCGACAGAAGGTCTGGTCGTAGCGGAAGAGTCCACGGATGGCAAGAGGCCATCCGGACAAGATCCGCATACCAAAACCTGTGAGGCCATGCCGGAGCTACCAGCAGAACAAACGAGCATTCCTTCAGAATCTTGGAGATTACTCTTGGAAGAAGAACTAGAGGCGGAAAGATATAAGCAGGATGATACTTCCAAGGAAGTGATAATGCATCCACTGCTTCCGCCTGAGGATCCCGGGATCTGGACAGATACCTGGGAAGTTTCTTGTTTAGATGAGACGCCATCAGATCTATTTCTGGAAGCTCCCACATTTGAGCAATCTGAAGAAATACCTCTGGGTGAAGAGACCATTCGCCCGGATGCAACGTTTGGCGACTGAGATAATCCGCTTCCCAATTGTCTATACCTGGGATATGAACCGCAGAGATTAGACAGGAGCTGGATTCCGCCCAAACCAGAATTTGAGATACTTCTTTCATAGCCAGAGGACTGTGAGTCCCTCCTTGATGATTGATGTATGCCACAGTTGTGACATTGTCTGTCTGAAAGCAAATGAACGATTCTCTCTTCAGAAGAGGCCAAAACTGAAGAGCTCTGAAAATTGCACGGAGTTCCAAAATATTGATCGGTAATCTCACCTCCTGAGATTCCCAAACTCCTTGTGCCGTCAGAGATCCCCACACAGCTCCCCAACCTGTGAGACTTGCATCTGTTGAAATTACAGTCCAGGTCGGAAGCACAAAAGAAGCCCCCTGAATTAAACGATGGTGATCTGTCCACCACGTTAGAGAGTGTCGTACAATCGGTTTTAAAGATATTAATTGAGATATCTTTGTGTAATCCTTGCACCATTGATTCAGCATACAGAGCTGAAGAGGTCGCATGTGAAAACGAGCAAAGGGGATCGCGTCCGATGCAGCAGTCATAAAGACCTAGAATTTCCATGCATAAGGCTACCGAAGGGAATGATTGTGACTGAAGGTTTCGACAAGCTGAAATCAATTTTAGACGTCTCTTGTCTGTTAAAGACAGAGTCATGGACACTGAATCTATCTGGAAACCCAGAAAGGTTACCCTTGTCTGAGGAATCAATGAACTTTTTGGTGAATTGATCCTCCAACCATGATCTTGAAGAAACAACACAAGTCGATTCGTATGAGATTCTGCTAAATGTAAAGACTGAGCAAGTACCAAGATATCGTCCAAATAAGGAAATACCACAATACCCTGTTCTCTGATTACAGACAGAAGGGCACCGAGAACCTTTGTAAAAATTCATGGAGCTGTAGCTAGGCCAAACGGCAGAGCCACAAACTGGTAATGCTTGTCCAGAAAAGAGAATCTCAGGAACTGATAATGATCTGGATGAATCGGAATATGCAGATATGCATCCTGTAAATCTATTGTGGACATATAATGCCCTTGCTGAACAAAAGGCAAGATAGTCCTTACAGTTACCATTTTGAACGTTGGTATCCTTACATAACGATTCAATATTTTTAGATCCAAAACTGGTCTGAAGGAATTCTCCTTCTTTGGTACAATGAAGAGATTTGAATAAAACCCCATCCCCTGTTCCAGAACTGGAACTGGCATAATTACTCCAGCCAACTCTAGATCTGAAACACAATTCAGAAATGCTTGAGCTTTCACTGGATTTACTGGGACACGGGAAAGAAAAAATCTCTTTGCAGGAGGTCTCATCTTGAAACCAATTCTGTACCCTTCTGAAACAATGTTCTGAATCCATAGATTGTGAACAGATTTGATCCAAATTTCTTTGAAAAAACGTAACCTGCCCCCTACCAGCTGAGCTGGAATGAGGGCCGCACCTTCATGTGGACTTAGAAGCAGGCTTTGCCTTTCTAGAAGGCTTGGATTTATTCCAGACTGGAGATGGTTTCCAAACTGAAACTGCTCCTGAGGATGAAGGATCAGGCTTTTGTTCTTTGTTGAAACGAAAGGAACGAAAACGATTATTAGCCCTGTTTTTACCCTTAGATTTTTTATCCTGTGGTAAAAAAGTTCCTTTCCCACCAGTAACAGTTGAGATAATAGAATCCAACTGAGAACCAAATAATTTGTTACCCTGGAAAGAAATGGAAAGTAGAGTTGATTTAGAAGCCATAAAGCTCTTCTAGCTAAAATAGCTAGAGACATAAACCTGACATCAACTCTGATAATATCAAAAATGGCATCACAGATAAAATTATTAGCATGCTGGAGAAGAATAATAATATTATGAGAATCATGATCTGTTACTTGTTGCGCTAAAGTCTCCAACCAAAAAGTTGAAGCTGCAGCAACATCAGCCAATGATATAGCAGGTCTAAGAAGATTACCTGAACACAGATAAGCTTTTCTTAGAAAGGATTCAATTTTCCTATCTAAAGGATCCTTAAACGAAGTACCATCTGACGTAGGAATAGTAGTACGTTTAGCAAGGGTAGAAATAGCCTCATCAACTTTAGGGATTTTGTCCCAAAATTCTAATCTGACGGGACAGGATATAATTGCTTAAAACGTTTAGAAGGAGTAAATGAATTACACAATTTATCCCATTCTCTGGAAATTACTTCAGAAATAGCATTAGGAACAGGAAAAACTTCTGGAATAACCACAGGAGATTTAAATACCTTATCTAAACGTTTAGAATTAGTATCAAGAGGACCAGAATCCTCTATTTCTAAAGCAATTAGTACTTCTTTAAGTAAATAACGAATAAATTCCATTTTAAATAAATATGAAGATTTATCAGCATCAATCTCTGAGACAGAATCCTCTGAACCAGAAGAGTCATCAGAATCAGAATGATCATTTAAAAATTCATCTGTAGAGAGAGAAGTTTTAAAAGTTTTTTTTTTTTTATGTTTACTAGAAGGAGAAATAACAGACATAGCCTTCTTGATGGATTCAGAAACAAAATCTCTTATGTTATCAGGAACATTCTGCACCTTAGATGTTGAAGGAACTGCAACAGGCAATGGTACATTACTAAAGGAAATATTATCTGCATTAACAAGTTTGTCATGACAATTAGTACAAACAACAGCCGGAGGAATAGCTACCAAAAGTTTACAGCAGATACACTTAGCTTTGGTAGTTCCAGCACTAGACAGCGATTTTCCTGAAGTATCTTCTGACTCAGATGCAACGTGAGACATCTTGCAATATGTAAGAGAAAAAACAACATATAAAGCAAAATTGATCAAATTCCTTAAATGACAGTTTCAGGAATGGGAAAAATGCCAATAAACAAGCTTCTAGTAACCAGAAGCAAAGAAAAAATGAGACTGAAATAATGTGGAGACAAAAGCGACGCCCATATTTTTTTAGCGCCAAATAAGACGCCCACATTATTTGGCGCCTAAATGCTTTTTGGCGCCAAAAATGACGCCACATCCGGAACGCCGACATTTTTGGCGAAAAAAGAACGTCAAAAAAATGACGCAACTTCCGGCGACACGTATGACGCCGGAAACAGAAAAGATTTTTTGCGCCAAAAAAGTCTGCGCCAAGAATGACGCAATAAAATGAAGCATTTTCAGCCCCCGCGAGCCTAACAGCCCACAGGGAAAAAAGAGTCAAATTTTTTAAGGTAAGAAAAAATGATTGATTCAAATGCATTATCCCAAATATGAAACTGACTGTCTGAAAATAAGGAATGTTGAACATCCTGAGTCAAGGCAAATAAATGTTTGAATACATATATTTAGAACTTTATAAATAAAGTGCCCAACCATAGCTTAGAGTGTCACAGAAAATAAGATTTACTTACCCCAGGACACTCATCTACATGTTTGTAGAAAGCCAAACCAGTACTGAAACGAAAATCAGCAGAGGCAATGGTATATAAATAAGAGTATATCGTCGATCTGAAAAGGGAGGTAAGAGATGAATCTCTACGACCGATAACAGAGAACCTATGAAATAGACCCCGTAGAAGGAGATCACTGCATTCAAATAGGCAATACTCTCCTCACATCCCTCTGACATTCACTGCACGCTGAGAGGAAAACCGGGCTCCAACTTGCTGCGGAGCGCATATCAACGTAGAATCTAGCACAAACTTACTTCACCACCTCCATAGGAGGCAAAGTTTGTAAAAACTGAATTGTGGGTGTGGTGAGGGGTGTATTAATAGGCATTTTGAGGTTTGGGAAACTTTGCCCCTCCTGGTAGGAATGTATATCCCATACGTCACTAGCTCATGGACTCTTGCTAATTACATGAAAGAAAGCCCTTTTAAGGGCTACTGGCAGTTTATTCTTAGATTAGGGTGTGTATTTATTTTGGGGGGCTTTTTTATTTTCATAGGGATTAGGTTTAATTTTGTAAACTTTGGTAATTTGGTTTTTTGTTTTCTGTAATGTTAGCCTTTTTATTTTTTGTAACTAGTATTTTTTTAGTTAATTTGTGTTAATTTAGGGGGTGTTAGGTTAGGGGGCTTAGTAATTTAATTAGCTATTTGCGTTTTGGCGGTTTAAGGGGTTAATAGGTTAATTAGGTTTATTGCGATGTGGGGTATTTGTAGTTTAGGGGTTAATAGGGTAAATAGGTTTATTGCGATGTGTGGGTTTAGGGGTTAATAGGTTAATTATGTTTATTGCGATGTGTGGGTTTTGCGGTTTAGGGGTTAATAGGTTAATTATGTTTATTGTGATGTGGGGGCTTAGGGGTTAATAGGGTAAATAGGTTTATTGCGATGTGGGGGTTTTGTGGTTTAGGGGTTAATTATGTTTATTGCGATGAGGGGGCAAGGGATTAATAGGGTAATTAGGTTTATTGCGATGTGGGGGTTTTGCGGTTTAGGAATTAATAGGGTAATAAGGTTTATTGCGATGTGGGTGGTTGACGGTTAAGGGATTAAGGGGTGTGCGGTTTGTGGTGTAGGTGTTAATACTTCGTGCGGGCGTTTTTTCTGTTTGTTTTTGTAATGGTCTGTTTGCTTTCGCTGCATCCCGGTGGATTCCGAAAATGGCAGGGTGGTGAAATAATCCATATTTGGTGGATTCTTTCATCACCCTGCCATTTTTGGAATTCACCTGGTTGCAGCAAAGCTGCATCCAGGGGAATTATTTTGGCTGCACGCACAGCCAACATTCTGTTGGCTGCCTCGCTCTGCCAACATTCGATTGAGAATGACATTACAAACGCAATCATAGTATAGATTATGATGCTAAAGTAGTTAAAAAACATAATTTATGCTTACCTGATAAATGTATTTCTCTTGTAGTGTATCCAGTCCACGGATCATCCATTACTTGTGGGATATTCTCCTTCCCAACAGGAAGTTGCAAGAGGATAACCCACAGCAGAGCTGCTATATAGCTCCTCCCCTCACTGCCATATCCAGTCATTCGACCGAAACAAGACGAGAAAGGAGAAACCATAGGGTGCAGTGGTGACTGTAGTTTAATAAAAATTTAGACCTGCCTTAAAAGGACAGGGCGGGCCGTGGACTGGATACACTACAAGATAAATAAATTTATCAGGTAAGCAGTCCACGGATCATCCATTACTTGTGGGATACCAATACCAAAGCTAAAGTACACGGATGATGGGAGGGACAAGGCAGGAACTTAAACGGAAGGAACCACTGCCTGTAGAACCTTTCTCCCAAAAACAGCCTCCGAAGAAACAAAAGTGTCAAATTTGTAAAATTTTGAAAAGGTGTGGAGCGAAGACCAAGTCGCAGCCTTGCAAATCTGTTCAACAGAGGCCTCATTTTTAAAGGCCCAAGAAGCCACAGCTCTAGTAGAATGAGCTGTAATCCTTTCAGGGGGCTGCTGTCCAGCAGTCTCATAGGCTAAGCGTATTATGCTCCGAAGCCAAAAGGAGAGAGAGGTTGCCGAAGCTTTTTGACCTCTCCTCTTTCCAGAGTAAACGACAAACAGGGCAGATGTTTGACGAAAATCTTTAGTAGCCTGTAAGTAAAACTTCAAGGCATGGACTACGTCCAAATTATGCAAAAGACGTTCCTTCTTTGAAAGAAAGTTTTGTAGAAAGCCAAACCAGTACTGAAACGAAAATCAGCAGAGGCAATGGTATATAAATAAGAGTATATCGTCGATCTGAAAAGGGAGGTAAGAGATGAATCTCTACGACCGATAACAGAGAACCTATGAAATAGACCCCGTAGAAGGAGATCACTGCATTCAAATAGGCAATACTCTCCTCACATCCCTCTGACATTCACTGCACGCTGAGAGGAAAACCGGGCTCCAACTTGCTGCGGAGCGCATATCAACGTAGAATCTAGCACAAACTTACTTCACCACCTCCATAGGAGGCAAAGTTTGTAAAAACTGAATTGTGGGTGTGGTGAGGGGTGTATTAATAGGCATTTTGAGGTTTGGGAAACTTTGCCCCTCCTGGTAGGAATGTATATCCCATACGTCACTAGCTCATGGACTCTTGCTAATTACATGAAAGAAAGCCCTTTTAAGGGCTACTGGCAGTTTATTCTTAGATTAGGGTGTGTATTTATTTTGGGGGGCTTTTTTATTTTCATAGGGATTAGGTTTAATTTTGTAAACTTTGGTAATTTGGTTTTTTGTTTTCTGTAATGTTAGCCTTTTTATTTTTTGTAACTAGTATTTTTTTTAGTTAATTTGTGTTAATTTAGGGGGTGTTAGGTTAGGGGGCTTAGTAATTTAATTAGCTATTTGCGTTTTGGCGGTTTAAGGGGTTAATAGGTTAATTAGGTTTATTGCGATGTGGGGTATTTGTAGTTTAGGGGTTAATAGGGTAAATAGGTTTATTGCGATGTGTGGGTTTAGGGGTTAATAGGTTAATTATGTTTATTGCGATGTGTGGGTTTTGCGGTTTAGGGGTTAATAGGTTAATTATGTTTATTGTGATGTGGGGGCTTAGGGGTTAATAGGGTAACATAGTAACATAGTAGATAAGGTTGAAAAAAGACTGAAGTCCATCGAGTTCAACCTATACAAATCTAAAATACTTACAAAAAGCTCCAGTTAAGCTTAAATAACCCCATTAAAATGTGACCCATTTAATACTAGCAATCATATCCATGAATTTTGTTTATATACAGAAATTTATCCAGACTATTTTTAAATGTATCTATGGTATTGGCATTCACTACCTCCTTTGGTAATGAGTTCCACAATTTTATTGCTCTTACT
>NC_069502.1:455806803-455821803 GCF_027579735.1 Bombina bombina
GACACGTATGACGCCGGAAACAAAGAAAAAAATTTTTGCGCCAAAAAAGTCAGCGCCAAGAATGACGCAATAAAATGAAGCATTTTCAGCCCCCGCGAGCCTAACAGCCCACAGGGAAAAAGTCAAATTTTAAGGTAAGAAAAAAATTGATTTATTCATATGCATTATCCCAAATATGAAACTGACTGTCTGAAATAAGGAACGTTGAACATCCTGAATCAAGGAAAATAAATGTTTGAACACATATATTTAGAACTTTATATAAAAGTGCCCAACCATAGCTTAGAGTGTCACAGAAAATAAGACTTACTTACCCCAGGACACTCATCTACATGTAGTAGAAAGCCAAACCAGTACTGAATCGAGAATCAGTAGAGGTAATGGTATATATAAGTGTATATCGTCAATCTGAAAAGGGAGGTAAGAGATGAATCTCTACGACCGATAACAGAGAACCTATGAAATAGACCCCGTAGAAGGAGATCATTGAATTTAAATAGGCAATACTCTCTTCACATCCCTCTGACATTCACTGCACGCTGAGAGGAAAACCGGGCTCCAACCTGCTGCGGAGCGCATATCAACGTAGAATCTAGCAAAAACTTACTTCACCACCTCCATAGGAGGCAAAGTTTGTAAAACTGATTTGTGGGTGTGGTGAGGGGTGTATTTATAGGCATTTTGAGGTTTGGGAAACTTTGCCCCTCCTGGTAGGAATGTATATCCCATACGTCACTAGCTCATGGACTCTTGCTAATTACATGAAAGAAAGGGGCAGTTTGCAGAGGCTTAGATACAAGATAATCACAGAGGTTAAAAAGTATATTATTATAAATGTGTTAGTTATGCAAAACTGGGAAATGGGTAATAAAGGGATTATCTATCTTTTAAAACAATAAAAATTCTGGTGTAGACTGTCCCTTTAAGTATCACTTCCCTTCCCACAACCCCCAGTCATTCTCTTTGCCTATGGTGCAAGGAGGAGGTGAAGTTTTGAGTGTCTGATATTTCTCTTCAATCAAGATTTTATTATTTTGAAGCCAGAGTAGGTTTACTTTGAACTTCCTCTCAAGATTGGGTCTAGCCGTACTCCACGTTAGTCTCTTCAGTAGGGCAGTGGTGGCTTTAAAGCAGTTAGGAACTTGAGAGGTGGGCTTCACTGCATTTTCTAACATGTTGCTGCCCTTGTATGGAAAGCCAAAGTAGCTTTACTTTGATCTTTTCTTTTGTCACAGGTCTCTAAGGAGTTAAGGGTTAAAACTTAAACCTATTTCTTTCGGACAGAAATCCTTCATGGGGAAGGTATTTATGTCAGTGAGCAGGCACTATGTGATATGTGACAGGAGACTAGGGTCAATCAATTTTCTTCAAGATAGGAGGAATTAACCCTTTACTGGGCTCAGTGTTAATTATGCTTCAGAGATTCTGGTCTATTTAATCTAAGGTTAGCAAGATCTCTGTTTATTGATTGAGGTTTTTATAATGTGGGCTGCCTCTGAAGATTAGCTTAAGGCTTCTATATGAGGCGAACAAGAGCGCATTTTCTTTTAGGCACCATTCCTCTATCTATGACAGTGGAGCGGTGCTGTGATATGTTTATTTCCTTTTGCCATATGTATTCACCCGTTGGTGTCGGCAGATAACTCTGGGGATACTTATACTTTTATTTAGTTGGTTTTTTTTTGGAGTCTTAACCTTGTTCTTAAAGTTTTGCAACAGGCTCCGTTTGAGCCTATGCATTCCATAGATATTAAGTATTATCCTGAAAGGTTTTGTTTCTTGCGGCTACTTCTTCTGCTCGGAGGGTTTCTGAACTCTCAGCTTTGCAGTGTGACTCTCCTTATCTCATATTTCATGCAGACAAGGCAGTTCTTCGTACCAAGTTTGGTTTTCTTCCTAAGGTTATTTCGGACAGAAATATTAATCAGGAAATTGTTGTTCCTTTTCTCTGTCCTAATCCTTCTTCTCATAAGGAACGTTTGTTGCACAACTTAGATGCTGTGTGGGCTCTAAAATTCTATTTGCAGGCGACTAAGGATTTTCTTCAATCTTCTGCATTGTTTGTTTGCTTTTCTGAGCTGCGTAAAGGACAGAAAGCTACTACCACTTCGCTTTCTCTCAGGTTGAGAAGTATTATTCGTTTGGCGTACGAGACTGCTGGACAGCAGCCTCCTTAGAGAATTACAGATCATTCCACTAGAGTTGTTTCTTCTTCTTGGGCCTTCAAGAATGAGGACTCTGTGGAACAGATCTGCAAGGCTGCGACTTGGTCTTCTTTGCACACTTTTTCTAAATTCTATAAATTTGATACTTTTACCTCGGCTGAGGCTTCTTTTGGGAGAAAGGGAAGGCAGTGGTGCCTTCTGTTTAGGTTACCTGTCTTGTCCCTCCCTAATCATCTGTGTCCTCTAGCTGATTTACATATTTTCTAGTTGGTCATATTTTTATGCTCCTCTTTTAATTGTATATATGGGTTTTTATGTTGTTTTTAATTTTTAATATTGATGTTAATTACCTATTTCACTTGAAAATACAAAGAACAAATTTTGATGCAATGTGAATTGCATCCACAAGATGCCGCTATTATAATACTGGTGTTTCCATGGAATAGGTTAATAGATAACAGGTGCAGGTATAAAAGGCAGGAACCTGTATAATTAAAGGGACATTAAATACTAAAAACATGCTAGATAGAATCGTGCATTCAAAGAAAAGATTAGTCCATGACTAACAAGTAGATGTATTTTTTAAAGTTTCATTAGTTGTTTAAAAAGTGACAAAATAAGTGTAAAGTTTTAGTATCTATAAAACACAGGGAGCTGCCGTGTTGTAACTTGTGTTACCTTCTCTGCTGTGGCCAATTAGGATCAGTTATAAATAGGGCACTAGAGTGGGCAGCCAATGGTTGTGCTGGTTTTAACAGTGTTCTGCACTTCCATTTGTAACAGGAACTGAAAAGCTCACAATTTCAGAATGGAATTACAGACAAAGTGGACAAAATAAATGTAAATATATTGCAGAGTTGTTTTATTATATACAATTTATCATTTTATAGTACCATCTCAAAGTGTTTATGTCCCTTTAAGTGTACATGACTAAGAGCCTATTGCAGGCTTGAAACGTTGTATATGTTTCTGGGACCCTACATGTAAGAAAACAAAATTTATGCTTACCTGATAAATTCCTTTCTCCTGTAGTGTGGTCAGTCCACGGGTCATCATTACTTCTGGGATATTAACTCCTCCCCAACAGGAAGTGCAAGAGGATCACCCAGCAGAGCTGCTATATAGCTCCTCCCCTCTACGTCACACCCAGTCATTCGACCGAGAACCAACGAGAAAGGAGAAGCCAAAGGGTGCAGTGGTGACTGGAGTATAATTTAAAAATTGAGACCTGCCATAAAAAACAGGGCGGGCCGTGGACTGACCACACTACAGGAGAAAGGAATTTATCAGGTAAGCATAAATTTTGTTTTCTCCTGTTAAGTGTGGTCAGTCCACGGGTCATCATTACTTCTGGGATACCAATACCAAAGCAAAAGTACATGGATGACGGGAGGGACAGGCAGGCTCTTTATACGGAAGGAACCACTGCCTGAAGAACCTTTCTCCCAAAAACAGCCTCCGAAGAAGCAAAAGTGTCAAATTTGTAAAATTTGGAAAAAGTATGAAGAGAAGACCAAGTTGCAGCCTTGCAAATCTGTTCAACAGATGCCTCATTCTTAAAGGCCCAAGTGGAAGCCACAGCTCTAGTAGAATGAGCTGTAATCCTTTCAGGAGGCTGCTGTCCAGCAGTCTCATAAGCTAAACGTATTATGCTACGAAGCCAAAAAGAGAGAGAGGTAGCAGAAGCTTTTTGACCTCTCCTCTGACCAGAATAAACGACAAACAGGGAAGACGTTTGTCGAAAATCCTTAGTTGCCTGTAGATAAAATTTCAGGGCACGGACTACATCTAGATTGTGTAGAAGACGTTCCTTCTTCGAAGAAGGATTAGGACACAAGGATGGAACAACAATCTCCTGATTGATATTCCTGTTAGTGACCACCTTAGGTAAGAACCCAGGTTTAGTACGCAGAACTACCTTGTCTGAATGAAAAATCAGATAAGGAGAATCACAATGTAAGGCAGATAACTCAGAGACTCTTCGAGCCGAGGAAATAGCCATTAAAAACAGAACTTTCCAAGATAACAATTTGATATCAATGGAATGAAGGGGTTCAAACGGAACACCCTGTAAAACATTAAGAACTAAGTTCAAACTCCATGGTGGAGCAACAGTTTTAAACACAGGCTTAATCCTGGCCAAAGCCTGACAAAAAGCCTGAACGTCTGGAACCTCTGACAGACGTTTGTGTAAAAGAATGGACAGAGCTGAAATCTGTCCCTTTAAGGAACTAGCGGAAAAACCCTTTTCTAAACCTCCTAGGAATCCTAACCTTACTCCATGAGTAACTCTTGGATTCGCACCAATATAAGTATTTACGCCATATTTTATGGTAAATCTTTCTGGTAACAGGCTTCCCAGCCTGTATTAAGGTATCAATTACTGACTCAGAAAAACCACGTTTTGATAAAATCAAGCGTTCAATTTCCAAGCAGTCAGCTTCAGAGAAATTAGATTTTGATGTTTGAAGGGACCCTGGATCAGAAGGTCCTGTCTCAGAGGCAGAAACCAGGGTGGACAGGATGACATGTCCACTAGATCTGCATACCAAGTCCTGCGTGGCCACGCAGGCGCTATTAGAATCACCGATACTCTCTCCTGTTTGATTCTGGCAATCAATCGAGGAAGCATCGGGAAGGGTGGAAACACATAAGCCATCACAAAGGTCCAAGGTGCAGTCAAGGCATCTATCAGGACCGCTCCCGGATCCCTGGATCTGGACCCGTAACAAGGAAGCTTGGCGTTCTGTCGAGACGCCATGAGATCTATCTCTGGTTTGCCCCAACGTCGAAGTATTTGGGCAAAGACCTCCGGATGAAGTTCCCACTCCCCCGGATGAAAAGTCTGACGACTTAGGAAATCCGCCTCCCAGTTCTCCACTCCCGGGATGTGGATTGCTGACAGGTGGCAAGAGTGAGACTCTGCCCAGTGAATTATCTTTGATACTTCCATCATCGCTAGGGAGCTTCTTGTCCCTCCTTGATGGTTGATGTAAGCTACAGTCGTGATGTTGTCCGACTGAAACCTGATGAACCCCCGAGTTGTTAACTGGGGCCAAGCCAGAAGGGCATTGAGAACTGCTCTCAATTCCAGAATGTTTATTGGCAGGAGACTCTCCTCCTGAGTCCATGATCCCTGAGCCTTCAGAGAATTCCAGACAGCGCCCCAGCCTAGTAGGCTGGCGTCTGTTGTTACAATTGTCCAATCTGGCCTGCTGAATGGCATCCCCCTGGACAGATGTGGCCGAGAAAGCCACCATAGAAGAGAATTTCTGGTCTCTTGATCCAGATTCAGAGTAGGGGACAAATCTGAGTAATCCCCATTCCACTGACTTAGCATGCACAATTGCAGCGGTCTGAGATGTAGGCGTGCAAAGGGTACTATGTCCATTGCCGCTACCATTAAGCCGATCACCTCCATGCATTGAGCCACTGACGGGTGTTGAATGGAATGAAGGACACGGCATGCATTTTGAAGCTTTGTTAACCTGTCTTCTGTCAGGTAGATCTTCATTTCTACAGAATCTATAAGAGTCCCTAAGAAGGGAACTCCTGTGAGTGGAAAGAGAGAACTCTTCTTTTCGTTCACCTTCCATCCATGCGACCTTAGAAATGCCAGTACTAACTCTGTATGAGACTTGGCAGTTTGAAAGCTTGAAGCTTGTATCAGAATGTCGTCTAGGTACGGAGCTACCGAAATTCCTCGCGGTCTTAGTACCGCCAGAAGAGCACCCAGAACCTTTGTGAAGATTCTTGGAGCCGTAACCAATCCGAATGGAAGAGCTACAAACTGGTAATGCCTGTCTAGGAAGGCAAACCTTAGATACCGGTAATGATCTTTGTGAATCGGTATGTGAAGGTAAGCATCCTTTAAATCAACTGTGGTCATGTACTGACCCTTTTGGATCATGGGTAGGATTGTCCGAATAGTTTCCATTTTGAACGATGGAACTCTTAGGAATTTGTTTAGGATCTTTAAATCCAAGATTGGCCTGAAGGTTCCCTCTTTTTTGGGAACCACAAACAGATTTGAGTAAAACCCCTGTCCATGTTCCGACCGCGGAACCGGATGGATCACTCCCATTAGTAAAAGATCTTGTACACAGCGTAGAAACGCCTCTTTCTTTATTTGGTTTGTTGACAACCTTGACAGATGAAATCTCCCTTTTGGGGGAGAGGATTTGAAGTCCAGAAGATATCCCTGAGATATGATCTCTGACGCCCAGGGATCCTGGACATCTCTTGCCCAAGCCTGGGCGAAGAGAGAAAGTCTGCCCCCCACTAGATCCGTTCCCGGATCGGGGGCCCTCGATTCATGCTGTCTTAGGGGCAGCAGCAGGTTTTCTGGCCTGCTTGCCCTTGTTCCAGGACTGGTTAGGTCTCCAGCCTTGTCTGTAGCGAGCAACAGCTCCTTCCTGTTTTGGAGCAGAGGAAGTTGATGCTGCTCCCGCCTTGAAATTACAAAAGGAACGAAAATTAGACTGTCTAGCCTTAGGTTTGGCTCTGTCTTGAGGCAGGGCATGGCCTTTACCTCCTGTTATGTCAGCGATAATTTCTTTCAAACCGGGCCCGAATAAGGTCTGCCCTTTGAAAGGTATGTTAAGTAATTTAGATTTAGAAGTAACGTCAGCTGACCAGGATTTTAGCCACAGTGCTCTGCGTGCCTGAATGGCGAATCCGGAATTCTTAGCCGTAAGTTTTGTTAAATGTACTACGGCATCTGAAACAAATGAATTAGCTAGCTTAAGTGTTTTAAGCTTGCTTGAAATCTCATCTATAGTTATTGAGTCAAGAGTCTCTTCCAGGGACTCGGACCAAAAAGCGGACGCGGCCGAGACAGACCCAATACATGCAAGGGGTTGCAATATAAAACCTTGTTGAACAAACATTTTCTTAAGGTAACCCTCTAATTTTTTATCCATTGGATCTGAAAAGGCACAGCTATCCTCCACCGGGATAGTGGTACGCTTAGCCAGAGTAGAAACCGCTCCCTCCACCTTAGGGACCGTCTGCCATAAGTCCCGTGTGGTGACGTCTATTGGAAACATTTTTCTAAACACAGGAGGGGGGGAAAAGGGTACACCGGGCCTATCCCACTCCTTAGTAATTATCTCTGTAAGCCTCCTAGGTATAGGAAATACGTCAGTACTCGCCGGTACCGCATAGTATCTATCCAGCCTACATAATTTCTCTGGGATTGCAACGGTGTTACAATCATTCAGAGCTGCTAATACCTCCCCTAACAGTACACGGAGGTTTTCGAGTTTAAACTTAAAATTAGAAATGTCTGAATCCATTCTATTGGGATCAGAACCGTCACCTGCAGATTGAAGCTCTCCGTCCTCATGTTCAGCATACTGTGACGCAGTATCAGACATGGCCCTATTATCAACAGCGCACTCTGTTCTCACCCCAGAGTGATCACGCTTACCTCTAAGTTCTGGTAATTTAGCCAAAACTTCAGTCATAACATTAGCCATATCCTGTAATGTGATTTGCAATGGCCGCCCTGATGTACTCAGCGCTACAATATCACGCACCTCCCGAGCGGGAGATGCAGGTACTGACACGTGAGGCGAGTTAGTCGGCATAACTCTCCCCTCGTTGTTTGGTGAATGATGTTCAATTTGTACAGATTGACTTTTATTTAAAGTAGCATCAATGCAATTAGTACATAAATTTCTATTGGGCTCCACTTTGGCTTTAGCACATATAGCACAGAGATATTCCTCTGAGTCAGACATGTTTAACACACTAGCAATTAAACTAGCAACTTGGAAATACTTTTCAAAGCAATTTACAAATAATATAAAAACGTACTGTGCCTTTAAGAAGCATAGAAAAAAAGTTATGACAGTTGATAAATAATAAACTTGAGAAACTATAACATCATAATTCTTTCCGGTAAAAACACAATTTTAGCAAAGGATTGCCCCCATTAGCAATGGATAACTAACCCTGAATAGCAGAAAAAAAGTACAGAAAATAAACGTTTTTTATCACAGTCAGTCACAATCTCACAGCTCTGCTGTGAGTGATTACCTCCCTCCAATTGACTTTTGAAGACCCCTGAGCTCTGTAGAGACGAACCGGATCATGCAGGGAAGATAAGAGACTTCTGACTGAATTTTCTGATGCGTAGCAAAAGCGCCAAAATAGGCCCCTCCCCCTCACACACAACAGTGAGGGAGATCAGTAAACTGTCTTAAATTAAATAAAACGATTGCCAAGTGGAAAAAAAAACAGTGCCCAAAACAATTTTTCACCCAGTACCTCAGATAATTAAACGATTTAACATGCCAGCAAAAAGTTTAACATCAAATAAATGAAATGTCATTAGAAAGCCTGTTGCTAGTCACTGCAAATTAGGCTAAAGTCTTATGCATACAGTATTATCCCAGTGAAGTGCCATTCCCCAGAATACTGAAGTGTAAATATACATACATGACAGCCTGATACCAGTTGCTACTACTGCATTTAAGGCTGAGCTTACATTATATCGGTATGGCAGAATTTTCTCAGTCAATTCCATTGTCAGAAAATAATATGCTGCTACATACCTCTTTGCAGGTTAACCTGCCCGCTGTCCCCTGATCTGAAGTTTACCTCACTCCTCAGATGGCCGAGAACAGCAATATGATCTTAACTACGCCGGCTAAAATCATACAAAAAACTCAGGTAGATTCTTCTTCAAATTCTACCAGAGAAGGAACAACACACTCCGGTGCTGTTATAAAATAACAAACTTTTGATTGAAGGTATAAAACTAAGTATAATCACCACAGTCCTCTCACACATCCTATCTATTAGTTGGGTGCAAGAGAATGACTGGGTGTGACGTAGAGGGGAGATGCAGGTACTGACACGTGAGGCGAGTTAGTCGGCATAACTCTCCCCTCGTTGTTTGGTGAATGATGTTCAATTTGTACAGATTGACTTTTATTTAAAGTAGCATCAATGCAATTAGTACATAAATTTCTATTGGGCTCCACTTTGGCTTTAGCACATATAGCACAGAGATATTCCTCTGAGTCAGACATGTTTAACACACTAGCAATTAAACTAGCAACTTGGAAATACTTTTCAAAGCAATTTACAAATAATATAAAAACGTACTGTGCCTTTAAGAAGCACAGAAAAAAAGTTATGACAGTTGAGAAATAATAAACTTGAGAAACTATAACATCATAATTCTTTCCGGTAAAAACACAATTTTAGCAAAGGATTGCCCCCATTAGCAATGGATAACTAACCCTGAATAGCAGAAAAAAAGTACAGAAAATTAAACGTTTTTTATCACAGTCAGTCACAATCTCACAGCTCTGCTGTGAGTGATTACCTCCCTCCAATTGACTTTTGAAGACCCCTGAGCTCTGTAGAGACGAACCGGATCATGCAGGGAAGATAAGAGACTTCTGACTGAATTTTCTGATGCGTAGCAAAAGCGCCAAAATAGGCCCCTCCCCCTCACACACAACAGTGAGGGAGATCAGTAAACTGTCTTAAATTAAATAAAACGATTGCCAAGTGGAAAAAAAACAGTGCCCAAAACAATTTTTCACCCAGTACCTCAGATAATTAAACGATTTAACATGCCAGCAAAAAGTTTAACATCAAATAAATGAAATGTCATTAGAAAGCCTGTTGCTAGTCACTGCAAATTAGGCTAAAGTCTTATGCATACAGTATTATCCCAGTGAAGTGCCATTCCCCAGAATACTGAAGTGTAAATATACATACATGACAGCCTGATACCAGTTGCTACTACTGCATTTAAGGCTGAGCTTACATTATATCGGTATGGCAGAATTTTCTCAGTCAATTCCATTGTCAGAAAATAATATGCTGCTACATACCTCTTTGCAGGTTAACCTGCCCGCTGTCCCCTGATCTGAAGTTTACCTCACTCCTCAGATGGCCGAGAACAGCAATATGATCTTAACTACGCCGGCTAAAATCATACAAAAAACTCAGGTAGATTCTTCTTCAAATTCTACCAGAGAAGGAACAACACACTCCGGTGCTGTTATAAAATAACAAACTTTTGATTGAAGGTATAAAACTAAGTATAATCACCACAGTCCTCTCACACATCCTATCTATTAGTTGGGTGCAAGAGAATGACTGGGTGTGACGTAGAGGGGAGGAGCTATATAGCAGCTCTGCTGGGTGATCCTCTTGCACTTCCTGTTGGGGAGGAGTTAATATCCCAGAAGTAATGATGACCCGTGGACTGACCACACTTAACAGGAGAAATAAAGGTCTTTTATTGATTGTGGAGGCTGGAGTCTTTTGAATTTATTGGATACTGAGGAGACCTGGCAAGTCTGTCACTCCGTGCCCCACTCAGAAAAGGAAAGGTGCTGTTTCCACAACTTTGGTT
Source organism: Bombina bombina (assembly GCF_027579735.1). Lineage (NCBI taxonomy): Eukaryota > Metazoa > Chordata > Amphibia > Anura > Bombinatoridae > Bombina > Bombina bombina. The sequence continues at coordinate 455,817,352 of NC_069502.1, forward strand.
ATCCTCTAGCTGATTCCCAACAGAAATTGATGATTCCGTGGACTCACCGTGTCTTAAGAAAGAAAAAAAAATTTATGCTTTCCTGATAAATTTCTTTCTTTCTTGACACGGTGAGTCCACGGCCCACCCTTTATCTTATTTTTTACTTTAACCACAGGCACCTGTACACCTTGTGTTGCTTCTTTTTCTCCATTTACCTTCGGTCAAATGACTGGGGGTTGTGGGAAGGGAAGTGATACTTAACAGCTGTGGTGCTCTTTGCCTCCTCCTGCTGGCCAGGAGTGATATTCCCAACAGTAATTAATGATTCCGTGGACTCACCGTGTGAAGAAATAAATTCATCAGGTAAGCATAAATTTAGTTTTTTTTACACACACACACACACACATATATATTTATATATACACATACTAGGGCTGCACGATTAATGGCATGCGATTTAAAACCGCAACTACCGCAATTTAAAAACCGTGAGGGTATGTGATTTCTAACCACTGGAAAATAATAGCATATTTAAAATTGTGTAAGCAGTGTATTTTGGAGAGCTATGATGCTTTACATGGTAAATTCTGCAGCTCTGTTCTTACTGTTTCTGCTCCACATTGAAGTTAGGCACAATCCCAACATTTCCCTATGTTTTTAAATGCATTCCCAAATATGTGCTAACAGTACACTACTAGTATTACTTTTGCACTTTTCCTTCTCTTAAAGGGACACTGAACCCAAATTTTTTGTTTCATGATTCAGATAGAGCATGCAATTTTAAGCAACTTTCTAATTTACTCCTATAATCAATTTTTCTTCGTTCTCTTGCTATCTTTATTTGAAGAAGAAGGCATCTAAGCTTAGGAGCCAGCAAATTTGTGGTTCAGAACCATGGACAGTACTTGTTTATTGGTGCTGTCCAATCAGCAAGGACAACCCAGGTTGTTCACCAAAAATGGGCCGGCATCTAAACTTACATTCTTGCTTTTCAAATAAACATACCAAGAGAATGAAGAAAATTTGATAATAGGAGTACATTAGAAAGCTGCTTAAAATTGCATGCTCTACCTGAATCACAAAAGAAAAAATTTGGGTTCAGTGTCCCTTTAAGTAGCAGTGTGAGTAAGATGATATGGAACATTAGTAAATATTGCTGTTACCACGGCACACCTGAGGGTCTCTCACGGCACACTGGTTGAAAAACACTGGTCTAATAAAAGTTGGTTTTCAATATTTAAACCCCAAGTGTGGTATTTAGTGTGAAGAAATAATGATTTTAGTTGAGCAGATTGTTTTGGGTAAATGCGCGATAATTATATGGCAGTGTACTTTCTTATTGTTCAAGTTTAAAAGATTCATATGAGCTGAGGCGGAAAGGAAGGAGCAATGTAAAAAAGACAGTCATATCTTTGTGAAGATCACTGATCTGCACTAAAACCCACAAAATCTGTTTGCACTTATATTTTATTTAAGCTAGTTTTGTTGTGTATATTTTAATGCTCAATGGTCAATGAGAAACATGTACATTAATATTCTGTAGTGTTAAATAAATGTTTGAATTAAAAATTAAGGAGCTATAGTAATTTATAAGAAAATCGCGAAATAATTGCAATTTTAAAAAAATAAATCGCAACCCCCCCATATCGCCCAGCCCTAACACACACACACATATATATTATATTACATATATATATATAGCAGAAAATGGTGAACGATCTAAAAGGATGGGTTCCGTTTCAAGCAAAAACTTCACACAGCAGGAATTTGTAAACTGTTTACTGAGTAAATAACCAAACGTTTCAGCCCTCACATGGGCTTTTGTCAATGGTACACATAAGCCAGGACGGACATAACACACACTGCTACCCTCCACCTCTAAATACCCACCTCCCTAAAGTCTCAGCCAATCAGGACGCCCGAGCAGTACACACCCACATGTAACGAGTAACAGCAAACAGCTGTAGAGATAAGACATCACCTGGGAACGGCTCAGTCGACTCCACCCCTAGTGTGTCATGCATAAACCAAGTAGCTAACGGTCATAGCGCAAAGCTATGTGAAGCAGGCAGACACGTGAAATGTGGGCGGTACCACAAGCGACACACACTGACAGGGGCATCAACTATCACACATACGAACAAATTAACACCCAAAACAATTAAAGTGTAATACGGAGAACGTAATTGGCACATAATTACAAGGGCTCATTTAGACATAGCAATACCAATCTAAGCGCGTGAGTGCCACCATCTATACTCTACGGTATCAAAGTGACAAACCCACATAGAAAGGATCATATCCCAGTGTATCACAACGATGAATGCAGAAACATAGTGTGTATTATTAATACATAACTATGCATAGGGACCAAGACGGCCACAATAATAGAGGGAAAAATAAGACCCCCACTAATATCTATCATAAACTGTTACATCTTGGAAAAAAAGGAGATAGATTTTCATCTACACGCAGTATATTTATCTAAATATCACAAGCTTAAGTTTATTCCCAGGGGCTTTAGGGTAAGAAACATCCCCACATTAGGCCGCAACAACATTGAGTTTTGTAGGAGGTGGTGTGAGATACTTAGCAAGTGTTCACATGATCTGATGCTCCTTGTTATAGAGGAGGTTTCTAGACTCAAACAGACTGTGAAGGTAGAGATTGCCACTGTTAAAGACACACTACTGACAATTCTGACCACAGATACATCCACTGACTGGATCACTAAATTGCGCACACAGGTTGATAAATATAAACATGACCAGCTATCTTTCAAAAACAAAAAATTCACAACAGTAGAGAACGACTACAGGGATAAAAAAGTTTATAGTTGGCTCTTTGGCCGAGACAATAATCTGGGTAGGACGAAGGAAACAACCATTCAACAAGACCAGAAGGGTTAATTTTTCGACGGTTGACAGTAGGGGTGATTCCTCTGACGGAGACACTCAGACCATACAAAACCCCATAGCTAGTGGGGTTAATACTCGATCCTCTCAGAAGCTCCCTTTATCCCAGGCTCCAGAGGCAGACGCCTCAGGAGGGGGAGGGGCCATCAAAAGAAAGAACCAAAAGAAAACGAAACAATAGTGTATAACCTCAGCTCACGCCCTCCCACTACTGAGGATATTAGTGTACTTAACAAAGGCTTATCCTTTGTACCCACCCTAAAGTGTGATCTATTTGATCTGTGTGTGGATATGGGACGTTTTCAAAGACAACTAAAACTTAGAGATAAAGGTGAGTATGCACATAAACCTTTCAAAGCTGCAAGCACCTTTGAACCTCCCAATACACACTCATCAATCAAGACGTTTCATCACATCTGTACTTATACCATTTCAGAAGTACACCAGTCCCTACCACGTTATAGGGATAAACTAACTAGAGCTGAAAGACTTGCTATTAAGTCTCTGTCAACCGACAGTGATATAGTGATTAGGCCTGCGGACAAGGGAGGAGCCACAGTAATTTTTGATTACTCCCAATATAAAGCTGAGGCTATGAGGCAATTGCTTGATACCACTACATACCGTAAACTACACAGAAATCCCACCAGAACGTACAAAAAAGAAATTGATGAATTTCTTAATTTGGCTTATCAGGCTAGTGTCATAGATGAAGACGCATTGGGTTACCTAACTGTGGATTACCCGACATGTCAGATTCTGTACTTACTCCCTAAAATCCACAAGTCAGTGGATAATCCCCCCCGGGCAGACCCATTGTGTCGGCAAGGGGTCACTGTTACAGCCGTTGGATGAATTTGTGGACTTTTACTTACAGCCTGTGGTCCAAAATACCCAAGCGCACCTTAAAGATTCATTTGAATTGATTAACTTGCTGAGAAACATTGAGGATATTAACCCCACTGACATTTTGGTAACCATGGACGTGGTGAGCTTGTATACGGTCATTCCCCATGCCCATGGGATAGCAATGATCAGACAAGCCTTCATTAACAACACCCACTATATGGGCCCCCCAATTGAGTTCTTACTACATCTCATAGAATTTTGTCTGGAAAAAAACTTTTTTCGTTTTGAAGAGTCTTACCATCTTCAAATCATGGAAACGGCGATGGGGTCTAATATGGCCCACATCTTACGCCAACATTTACATGGCTATGTACGAGCAACAATACATACTTTCAAAACAGTTGCCACTTAAATTTTACCGTCGGTACATAGACGACGTGTTTTTGATTTGGAGTAGCACTCCTGACACCCTGTCGAAATGCGTGAATGATCTCAATACACTTGACTCGACCATTCGGTTCAAAATGGAACAAAACACTGACTGTATACATTTCCTTGACTTAGAGATATTTAAGGCTGGGGCGGAGGGGGGGGGGGGAGTACACTCCATACTACCCTATTTAAAAAAGAGATACCGATAGGAACTCTACACTTCATTACAGCAGTTTTCATCCTAGGTTTCAAAAAGATGGGGTGAGTTCCTCGC